>NC_133336.1:19295617-19485769 GCF_042186555.1 Aquarana catesbeiana
GAGCCCCAGCTTTGGATATGTTGTAGTGCTAGTTCCACTGGGTGTGCACACCAAAGTTGGGGTTCGTAGTACTAAGTGGCCCCGAGATACGGGGCCCCAAATTTGGTTTGAAAAATGTCATTCTCTGCTGCAGAAAAGTGCTTGACATTTTCTGAACCGATATTTGGGGCCCTGTATCTTGGGGCCACTTAGTGCTAGGAACCCCAGCTTTGGAAATATTATGGTGCTAGTTCCACTGGGTTTGCACACCAAATTTGGGGTGCCTAACACTAAGTGGCCCCGAGATACGGGGCCCCAAAGTCAGTCAACTGTGTCCATCTGCAGCAATGTCATTTCGGGACCCTTTGGGTCCAGAGACCCCAAATTTTGGCTGCAGCTAGGGGGCATCTAGGAACCCTTAACTACCGAGTTTGAAGTTCGGGGGACCTATGGCTGCAAATGGGCACAGTGAGGCTGCAAATGGGCATTGTTGACCCTCTTTTCCACTTACAGTAGCTGCACATTTCTCACCCTCGTCTTATACTCGGGTCAATAAGTTTTCCCAGTTTTTTGTGGTAAAATTAGGTGCCTCGGCTTATATTCGGGTCGACTTATACTCGAGTATATACGGTATTCATGACCTCAATCTAACTGGAGAAAAATTAAAAACTAATCTTAGTATTATTTTACTGAAAGGGTAGTTGATGCTTGGAATAAAATACCAGCAGAGGTAGTGAGACAGGCAACAGTAAATGGCGTCAAACATGCTTGGGATAAAAAAAAAAAAAAAAAAAAAAACAATAAAATAAAACAAACCCCCTCCACCCAAAAAAAAAAATGGGCAGACTTGATGGTCTTTTCCTGCTGTCACTTTTCTGTTTTTTTTTTTTTTTGGTTATGTGTTATAGCAGAAAGTTAAAAAAAATGGATTTTTTTTATTGGTCTTTTTTTTGTTTATAGCGCAAAAAAAAAAATCTCCAAAAGGAAACTGTCCTTATATTAAAAGTCAGCAGCTACATTATTTGAACCTGCTGTGTTTTTTTTTTTTTTCTTTTTACAGGCTGCAACTTCGCTTTGTGAACTGAGCTTCTTTGTGATTTCAGCACGCTTGAATGCGATCGCATTATTGGTTCGCTAATTGGCTTGGTGCCTAGAGTTACCCGTGTGTTATTGTAACCTTTCAAGTGATTTCACACAAGTGTAGATTTGCCAAGGCTTGCTTTGACGTGTTTAGCTTGCCCCAGCCCTGTAGACTCGATAGATAAGAGTTTTGTTATTCATATTCAGGTGGAGATAAGTCATCTGAAAGCCAAGCTGAACTCGCTGCAGGATGAAGTACAGAAGGCGCGGGTGTCGGCGCAGCTCTCTAGCGTCACTCTTCAAGCAGCCGACTCTCCGGCCTTCATGTCCAGTATTCCGCCTCCTTCCTCCACCTTCCAGGGGGACGACATGGACTTTAGCGATGTCATCTGGTCTCAGCAGGAAATTAACAACCTCTCCAGTGAAGTGGCCAGGCTGCAGGCGGAGGTGACCCACTGGAAGCACATTGCCCAGGTGAGACCCCCCTCCCCCATCCCATTCCGAGCTCATTGTGTGCAATGCAAACCTTTTGCTTAGAATAAATTATTTTATTTTTTTTTCCATTTTAGGTAACAAAGGCTCAGGGCACACAGAGCCCCGACTCGAATGAGGTTGGAGTGTTGCAAAACACTGTCAAGGTACAAGATTGTGTTAAAAAATGCTGTGACATTGTTTAACCACTTCCTGCCCGGCCTATAGCAGATTGACGGCCGGGCGGTGGTTCAGTTATCCTGACTGGGCATCATATGACGTCCAGCAGGATAAAATGCCGCCGCACGCCCGTGGGGGCACGCATCGCAGCGATCGGTGTGTCAGTCTGACACACCGCTCCACCGATCTTGGTAAAGAGCCTCCGCCGGAGGCTCTTTACCACGTGATCAGCCATGTCCAATCACGGCTGATCACGATGTCAATAGGAAGAGCCGTTGATCAGCTTTTCCTCACTCGCGTCTGACAGACGCGAGTAGAGGAGAGCCGATCGCACTAGACCACCGGGGAAGGGGCAACATGTGGATGGCCAGGTATGTACCCCATGGCCATCCACATGTGCCCAATCTGTGCCAATCAATGCCCACAAATGGGCACTGATTGGCACCATTATATTTCAGTGTTGCCCAGCAATGCCACCCATTAGTGTCATCAGTGCCCATCCGTGCCGCCTCTCAGTGCCTCCCATGAGTGCCCATCAATGCCACCCATGAGTGCCCATCAGTGCCGCCTATGAGTGCCCATCAGTGCCACCTATGAGTGCCCATCAGTGCTGCATACCAGTGCCTCCTATCAGTGCCACCTCATCAGTGCCCATCAGTACAGCCATATCAGTGCCAGTCATTGAAGAAGAAAACATACTTATTTACAAAAATTTTTAACAGAAACAAAGAAAAACTTGTTTTTTATTTCAAAATGTTTTTTCATTTGTTGCGCAAAAAATAAAAAATTCCAGAGGTGATCAAATATCACCAAAAGAAAGCTCTATTTGTGGGAACAAAATGATAAATTTGTTTGGGTACAGTGTTGTAGGACCGCGCAATTGTCATTCAAATTGCGACAGTGCTGAAAGCTGAAAATTGGCCTGGGCAGGAAGGTGTCTAAGTGCCTGGTATTGAAGTGGTTAAATACTGGTAGGATTGTGAAATGGATACAGAAATACTGCTGTTTATTTTGGTGCTTGGAGGTCTTCATTTATACAGCACATATTATTTTTATTTTTTTTCCTCAAAGAGAGCAGGAGGTGCCGAGTGACTGCTGGGAGGGGGAGCAGGAGGTGCCGAGTGGCTGCTGGGAGGGGGAGCAGGAGGTGCCGAGTGGCTGCTGGGAGGGGGAGCAGGAGGTGCCGAGTGGCTGCTGGGAGGGGGAGCAGGAGGTGCCGAGTGGCTGCTGGGAGGGGGAGCAGGAGGTGCCGAGTGGCTGCTGGGAGGGGGAGCAGGAGGTGCCGAGTGGCTGCTGGGAGGGGGAGCAGGAGGTGCCGAGTGGCTGCTGGGAGGGGGAGCAGGAGGTGCCGAGTGGCTGCTGGGAGGGGGAGCAGGAGGTGCCGAGTGGCTGCTGGGAGGGGGAGCAGGAGGTGCCGAGTGGCTGCTGTGAGGCAAAGCAGGAGGTGCCGAGTGGCTGCTGGGAGGGGGAGCAGGAGGTGCCGAGTGGCTGCTGGGAGGGGGAGCAGGAGGTGCCGAGTGGCTGCTGGGAGGGAGAGCAGGAGGTGCCGAGTGGCTGCTGGGAGGGGGAGCAGGAGGTGCCGAGTGGCTGCTGGGAGGGGGAGCAGGAGGTGCCGAGTGGCAGCTGGGAGGGGGAGCAGGAGGTGCCGAGTGGCTGCTGGGAGGGGGAGCAGGAGGTGCCGAGTGGCTGCTGGGAGGGGGAGCAGGAGGTGCCGAGTGGCTGCTGGGAGGGGGAGCAGGAGGTGCCGAGTGGCTGCTGGGAGGGGGAGCAGGAGGTGCCGAGTGGTTGCTGGGAGGGGGAGCAGGAGGTGCCGAGTGGTTGCTGGGAGGGGGAGCAGGACGTGCCGAGTGGCTGCTGGGAGGGGGAGCAGGAGGTGCCGAGTGGTTGCTGGGAGGGGGAGCAGGACGTGCCGAGTGGCTGCTGGGAGGGGGAGCAGGACGTGCCGAGTGGCTGCTGGGAGGGGGAGCAGGAGGTGCCGAGTGGCTACTGGGAGGGGAAGCAGGAGGTGCAGAGTGGCTACTGGGACGGGAAGCAGGAGGTGCAGAGTGGCTACTGGGACGGGAAGCCGTGCGGCTGCTGGGAAGGGTAGCAGGGGGAGCGGCTGTTGAGAAGGGGGGGAAAGGGGAGCGGTTGCTGGGAAAGGGGGAGCTGAGAGGACAACCTGAATGACTTCAGTGCTTCTGCTGTGACAATGAATTGCTCCACAGTGCCTGTAGATACAGAATTCAGTAAGACCTTGCTTCAATGCTCATGTAAGCATTGATGTGCATAGCCTCACCACAGTTTCACTTTAAATGCATCAGTAGCAAAATATTAAATATCCTGTGTATTTAGTCAGCTTTTGGGGACACAAATTGTAGTGGCAAGGGTTCCTTTTAGCCTAAAATATAATTACAGGGACCTATTGAGATTCTCATGTAGAGAGGCCAAACAGCTAAGATACTGGTATGTAGACAACTTTATAGTAAAAAAAAAAAATAATGTGTCATAACCATCTGGGAGTCCATAGTTATTTCCAGGCATGTTAATTTGACACAATTGCTCTAATTTATAATCTTTAATGAGAATTCTCTCTTATCCTTTAGCGACTTATAAGATTTCACACCTGCCCCAGAAAAAAAAAAAAAACATTGCAAACTGAAGTGGATTCTGTTTTTGCTGCATTGCAATGGAGGGCGTTCTTATTTGTAACACTTAACTGAATATTTTTTTTTTTTTTTCTTTTTTTACCACAGGACTTGAAGTTGAAGCTAAGCCGCCAGATTGATGAACACCAGCATGAGCTCTCCGTCTTACAAGATGCCCATCGGCAGAAGCTGGCGGAGATCACGCGAAGACATCGCGAGGAGTTGGGTGAATATGAAGAAAGGATCGAGGAACTGGAGGAACAGTTCAATTCAGGTCTTTGCTTGCTAATAATTTCCTAACCTACACTCATGGCGCTCATTTTGGAAGTGGTACTGGAATTGAAGGAACGCAGTTTACCCCTACATCCCACAGAATGCCTATATACCAGTTATATAAAGAATAACGTTAAATATAGATTGCTGTCTAATAATGTACAGGTTCTCACTGCAGTTTTTGTTCTTCTCCAATACAAACACAAAATACTCTTGAGCACAGGTGTATTGGCTAAATGATCCCAAAGGTTCAAGAAGGACTATGGGTTTCGGCCTTGCTGGTCTTCAGGATGGGATTATCCTAGTAGTAATGATAAGAAAGAAAGAAAGAGCGCACTAGCCTAGTGCATTATCCTTGACAAATTTATTAATTAAAAACAAAGATTAAAATCTACTCACAAAGGTAGGAGAAAAAAAATCACATTGTATATAGGCACAGAAGCGATTAGTCCAATGGTAGCAGTTTTTCCAGGTCCTAGGAAGAGGGCGTACGGACTACTGCTGGCTAACGCGTTTCGAAGGTAACCCTTCTTCAGGCTCTCCATTGCAAGATTTTAATCTTTGTTTTTAATTAATAAATTTGTCAAGGATAATGCACTAGGCTGGTGCGCTCTTTCTTTCTTTCTTATCATTTGTTCTTCTCCACTCTGGGTAGGGCTTCTGGGATGGATCTTTATGCTGGCTCTGAATAATCAGAATCGCTCTGACCTGTCCTCGTAGCCCTGCGGATAAAGAGTGGGGATTTCAGATCCCTGGACCTCTGAACCTGCTGTGTGGGCATTAACCGCTCAACAGAGGTAATAGCAGCCTGGACTGAGGTTTGGCTGTGGGGTGTTAGTTTTATCTTTTTTTTTTTTTTTTTTTCCATTTTTTTCTGATTTTTTTGCAATGGCGGCACCTGAGCCGAGCTATAGCTCAGTGTATCCATTCAGACACAGAGCTGCGGTTCGGCCCCGCCCCCTCCCTCCTGATTGGCTAACGGAGTTTGATTGACAGCAGTGGGAGTCAATGGCGCCGCTGCTGTGTCTCAGCCAATCAGGAAAGAAAGTCCTGGACGGCTGAGGCACTCGTGGACATTGCTGGATAGAGATGGGGCTCAAGTAAGTATTAGTGTGGGGGGGCTGCTGCACAATGCATTAAGAAAAAAAACCTGTCTGCCTTTACAACCACTTTAACTGTAACAGAGATAGTGGTGGTACCCTTGCAGTTGTCCTGTGTGACAGAGTTGTATAAATCTCAGGGCTGGATGGACAGAAATGCAAATCCTTGTCAGGTAATAAAGCCACTCCCATATATACATTCAATCAGTGTCTTTACCCATCTGCTGAGGGTTCTGCTTCATCTTTGCAATAGTATCAGTGCAGATAAAAACGCAGTAAGCAGTTTTACATTTTCATAGTAACTATTGTTTTTTCTTTGGCTCAGGAGGTGTAGATGGCACTTCTGACCAGTCCAAAATGTTTGAACTCCAGAAAACCGTTCGTTCTCTAGAAGGAGAGAAAGCTGACAGCGCTCAGAAGATTCAGGATTTAGAGCGTCAGCTGAGAGATCTGACTTCCGCTTTCTCTGCTGCGGATGAAGAGAAAATGTCTCTGCGGCAGGAGAAAGATTCTGCAGAGAACGAGAAGAATCAGCTGGCTGCGGAGTGCGAGAGACTTCATGCCGAGTTAAGAACACCACGCGAGTCTGATGGCAGGACGGAAGTCACCAGTTTACAGCAAGAGGTCCTGAGGCTACAAGAAGCACTAATTGGTATGAGAGCTTTCTAGTTTATTAGTGTGGAAATCCCAACATTGGACTTTTCTTGTCTGGTCCCTGTTGGTGTGTTAAAGTGAAATTTACCACTTCCTTACCGTGCTATAGCTGAAAGATGGCTACAGCGCGGTTCTTTTGTTCCAAGAGGGTGTCCATGGACGTCGTCCTGGAACCACGCCCCTTGTGTGCCCCTTGGGCATGCATCCTGTTCACTCTGTCATCGCTGTGTCCTTCACCATGTGATCTGCTTTGTCTAATCCCAGCTGATCATATTGTAAACAGACCTGCCGGTTATCGGCATTCATTTCCTCGCGCTCTGTCACTGTGAGGAGAGGAGAGCTGGTAACTGGCAATCCTGACAGGGGACATGTGCACAGATAATCAGGGCACTGATCATCAATGCCCTGATGATCAGTGCCTCCCCATCAATGCTGGCCATCAGTGCCTCCCCATCAATGCTGGCCATCAGTGCCTCCCCATCAATGCTGGCCATCAGTGCCTCCCTATCAATGCTGGCCATCAGTGCCCATCAGTGCAGCCTCAGCAGTGCCTCCTCATCAGTGTCCATTTGTGTAGCCATTAACAGCGCACATTTGTACCACCAAAAGAAAGCTCTGTCTTAAAAAATTATAAAAATGTTATTTGGGTACAGTGTTGCATGACTGCACAATTGTCATTCAAAGTGTGACAGCGCTGCATGCTGAAAATTGGCCTGGGCAGGAAGAGGGTAAAAGTGCCCAGTAAGCAAGTGCTATTTTTTATTTATTTTTTTATCATTATTTCAATAACAAACATCAAATACTTGCCTGCTCTGTGTAATGGTTTTGCACAGAGTAGCATGGATCCTCCTCTTCTCAGGTCCCCCGCCGGTGCTCCTGGCCCCTCCCTCCTGCCCCCAAAGCAAGCCGCTTGCAATGAGGGAACCCAAGTAGCCTCATTCCTGAGCTGTGGCTCTGCATGTCCATTTCTCTCTCTCTCTCTCTCTCTCTCTCTCTCTCTCTCTCTCTCTCATTAGCTCACTGGCTGGTGATTGCAGCCAATTGGCTCCTGCTGCTGTCTCAGCCAATGAGGAGGGAGAGTCCCTGGAGAGCTGAGTTTCTTGTGCACAATGCTGGATCGAGAGGACGCTCAGGTAGATATTGGGGGGGCTGGGGGAGATTCTGCACACAGAAGGTTTTTAACCTTCATGCATGAAGGTAAAAAACCCTGAGCCTTTAGAACCACTTTAAATATGCCATTGAGTGTGTAGAGCTCCAAAGTATCTGCTTCCCCTTTCTATCTTCTTTCTCCTGTGCCTTTATCTCCCCGTACTCTACCATAGACTGTAGTGAGACTATTTTACCTCATTTGGGCAATCGGTTTCACTGTGCAAGCTGGCTCTTGGGAATTAAGGTAGCAGCGTTGTTTTGTAAGAAACCAATGTATGTGTGTGGAGGGAGAGCGGAGGTCAGGGATAGGTGAGTTCTGTAATCCGGAAGCGCTGTTTGGGATTTCAGTGCAGCAAAGACACTGCATTGTCAGCTCAAACAGGAAGTTAGAGGCTTACAGGATTTTTTTTTTTCTTTCTAGCAACCAACAGGTGTTTTTTTGCGCTTGCGGCATTTTTAAAGGGATAAAATGTAGGTGGGGAAGGGAGGGAAGGAGTACATGCATATACTCTATTGATTTATTCACTAACATAAACTTCAATATGATCTATTTTATTGCATTTCAGATGCTGAAAAAGGAATGAGCAGAGTAACGTCAACAGATCAGGTATTACTAGTTCCTTGGGCCCATCCGTAGTAGATCTAAATCTTATGAAGGGATCCCTTGTACACCACTATTTAAATCTACACCTCTAATTTGAAACTGTGTGTGTTGTGTGTCCTTTGCATGCATTTTATATGTGCTATTACAAAATCCAGCCTTATGTGTGCGATGAGACCTAACTGCTTTTGTTCTGTCCTCGGAAGGTGCTGCTGGGTGATGCGGATCGCACTACTTCCTCCAGGGAGGCCGATGTCGCCTGTGAGCAGCTGAGGAAAGATCTAGACGAGAGCCAGAGGAGGCTGGAAGAAAACATTGCAGAGAAGGAGTCCCTTACTACAGAACTAGAGGAGCTGGACAGACAAAATCAGGAGGCCATGCAGGTACTGAACAGGCAACCCGGCCCTCTCCACCTCGGGCAATGTTGACAAGGTTTTCATACCAGCAATAACTTCCATCTCTCCTGTCAGACTCGAAGATCTGCCAAACAGTGCAGGGTTTTAATTTTGACCTCCGGTCGGTCATGGCGGAAGGGATAGACCAGGAGTCCCCTGACCTGTCGGTCACGGCGGAAGGGATAGGCCAGGAGTCCCCTGACCTGTCGGTCACGGCGGAAGGGATAGGCCAGGAGTCCCCTGACCTGTCGGTCACGGCGGAAGGGATAGGCCAGGAGTCCCCTGACCTGTCGGTCACGGCGGAAGGGATAGGCCAGGAGTCCCCTGACCTGTCGGTCACGGCGGAAGGGATAGGCCAGGAGTCCCCTGACCTGTCGGTCACGGCGGAAGGGATAGACCAGGAGCCTGAGGTGCCAGAGTTCTCTCTCTACAGTGAGCAGTGACGCAATTACGTCACCACTCGCTAATGGACACTACACAGGGGGTATTACCTGAACAGATGCTGGGGAGCAGCCACCAGTCTTGCAAAACAGAAATAAGGGGCGGTGAGCCCTTATTCTACAGGAGTCAAGGTTAGATTTTTCAGTGGGTGGTTTTGAAAAAGACAAAAATTACTTGAAGGAAAGATGTATTGCCTTTCCAAAAGTAAAATATAGTTTCTGCATGGAGTTCAGCTTTAAAGTGCTACTAAACCCATGACAGTAAAATCAGTCTGTATATGCTGTAAGGCAAGCTTGTTATACTCACTGTGGAACGGGTTAATCATCTGCATTGTGTAAAAAGGCTGTTTGATTCTGTCTACTTTGATTCTGCCCTTCTTTCACTGTTCCCAATCCATTTCCTGATAGAGCAGAGCCTTGGGGTCAGGCTGCACATGCTCAGTTTGATGTGCATTGCTAGAGAGAGTTTTTTTTTTTTTTTTCTTGGGAGAGTGCATGTGATCAGCACTGTTTAGACAGAGGGTCAGGGGTCCTGCAGCCTCATAGGACATTCATGGGAGAATGAAATCTCCTTTTACACGCTTTAACCAGACACTAATAGAAGTCATAAGACTGCTATATACTGCAGATAAGAAAGGGTATTTAGCAGTTTATATTTACTAAAATAATTGCATTTCTGTGTACTGTGGGAGACCAGATATAGTGAATGCAGGCTCCTGAGTTTAGTAACACTTTATTTAGAAACTGGGCCTAGCAAACTGTATACACACAGCGCAAGGAGAGGAAATCCATTGCATAGTGTAGGGCAGTGGTTTATCAACCTCAGTCCTCAAGTACCCCCAATGGGCCATGTTTTCAGGTTTTCCTTTACTTTGCACAGCTGCTTTAAATCAATATCAATGACATGGTATTGATAAGAGCTACAGTGGAACCTTGGTTAACAAGTAATGCGGTTAACGAGTGTTTTGAAAGACGAGCAACTTTTTTTTTTAAATCCTGACTCTGTTTACGAGTGTTCTCTCGCAAAACAAGCAGTATTCAAGCTAATGTGGTGTGCAGTACCACAATTGGCCAGACGTGCGGGGGCGCCGGTGACACTCGGAACGGTTCAGGACAGAAATACTCCAGATAATTCCAGAGTATTTCAGAGCCTTTCCAAGGGTTTCCAAGTTCAGCCGAGCTGTCCCCAAGTATTTCCAAGGCTCTCCGGTGCCCCCCCCCACCACCACCACCTCTGGTGCATGCAATACCACATGTGTCCAGAAGTCAATGCGGAACAAATTATCTTCCCTTCCTTTGACTTCTATGGGGAAACTTGCTTTGATATGCCAGTGCTTTGGATTACAAGCATTCTCCTGGAACAGATTATGCTCGTAATCCAAGGTTCCACTGTATTTTATCTAAGTGAAGTCCCCAAAACATGGCCCCTTACTTGAGGAGTGAGGTTGAGAACCACTGGTGTAGGGTTAAACTCACAATGGAAGAACACCTTTACTTAGTGACTTATCACCTATAGGCATGATGTATTGCTGAAAGGTCATTCACCCCTCCTCACCCCCCAATGCAGAAAATTCACTTTTTTTACTTGGATTTAGTAAATGTTATTTGTAATAAAAGGGAATGTTGCTGCCTGTAAGTAACCAATAACTCTCTTGTGTGTTTACAGCACTTGCTGCTTATGAAGGAGCAGCTATCCAAGCAGAGGGAAGAATCGGAGACTCGTGTGGCTCAGTTGAATGAGGAGCTAAAGCATTCAAGAGAGAGCGAGTCAAACGCTGTTTCCGAAATCCAAAAATTACATGAAAAGTTGCAGTCTGAAGAGGAGAAGCTGAGGCAAGCTGAAACCGTTTTCAGCAATGTACAAGCAATCAATCGACAGCTTAGAGTTCAGATGAACGAGTTACAGGAGGTTGTAAGAAATTTGGAATCCAGAAATTCCAAGACTAAGAAGGAAAATCAAGAGCTTCAGGAAAGCCTGAAGCTTGTGAGAAAAGAACTTAGCGTGGCCCAACAGGAGTCACTCTCCCGGCATGAGCTCCAAGGGGAAGGTGAAAGCGAAAAAGAGATTAATAGGTTAAAGCTTCAACTTTCAGATATTGGGCAGATAAAAGAAGACTTGGAGAATGAGATTTGTGACTTGAAGATGGAGAACGAGATGTTACTGTCAACCCAAGAACAAGCAAAACAACAACTGCAAGAAGTTGTGGCTTCTGACCGCAAGGAAGCTTTGGAAAAACAGACCGTGATCGAGGCCCTTAGAATGGAGAAGAGCCGCCTAGAAACTGAGTTGAACCAACTTGAAAATAGACTTCATGAACAGGCTCAAAAATATGAACGAACCATCCGTGAACTTTCGAATGCCCAAAAGATGGACACCTCCACTTTACAGCTTGAGCACGAGCGGATTGTTAAGCTCAACCAAGAAAAAGACTTTCAGTTAGCAGAGAGCAAACGGAATGTAGAGCAGCTTAAGATGGACCGTGAGGAGACCAAAGAGATGTTGACCAGTACCTTACAGGGCCAGAAACAACTCACTGAACTTATTAAAGAGAAGGAAAGTAATGTAGTTGAGCTCAGGGAGAAGAACATGGAACTGCAAAGGCAGCTTGAGGAACAAACCAAAACGACAAAAGAATGTGATACCCTAAGACAGAGCATCGAAGAGAAGGAAAAACTTCTTGCTTCAATGAAGGAAGACAACAGCCATCTGAAGGAGGAAATTGAGAGGTTGAAGGACCAGCAGAGTCGGTCCCAGCCGGTTGTGGACCCAAAAACATTAGACATAATCACAGAACTGGAGGCAGAAATAACACAACTGACTAAAGTCCGGAATAATCACGAAGAAGAGCTGAAACTTCAGAAGAAAGCTGTCGAAAAGCAAAATCAAAATGCTGCGCAGCTTCAAAAATCTCTTCAGGAGAAAATCAAAGAAGTCAATGAAGTAACTTTACAGCACAAGGAGATGGTGGACACGTATGAGAAACTACTTGCCGAAAAAGACAGCGAAATCTCGAGCCTGCAACAGACCAACGAGCTGATCAGCTCACAGCTGCAAAACGAGCATCTTATCCAGACAGATTCCTCTGTTATACTCCATGATACCAAGGCACAAACGATCAACAATAGTGATAACGGCACAGAGAAACATGATCTGTCTAAAGTGGAGATTGAAAAATTGGTCAAGGGTATCAAAGAGAAAGAGATGGAGATTAAGATTCTCAATGAAAAGAACCTTAACTTGACCAAACAAATTGACCAGCTGTCTAAAGACGAAGTGGGAAAGCTCACTCAGATCATCCAACAGAAAGACTTAGAAATACAAAATCTTCACGCCCGAGTGTCCGCGGTCAGTTACATGCAAGATGTGGTCTATCTACAGCAGCAGCTGCAAGCCTATGCAATGGAGAGAGAGCAGGTTCTGGCTGTCCTAAGTGAGAAGACGAGGGAAAATAGTCAACTCCGAACCGATTACCACAAAATCATGGATATGGTGGCTGCCAAAGAGTCGGCCCTTTTGAAACTTCAAGACGAAAACAAGAGACTTTCGCTCAGCCAAGAGGGCAGCAACCAGGAGATGTTTAGAGAGACCATCCAGAATCTCTCCAGAATAATCCGAGAGAAAGATATCGAGATAGATGCCTTAAGCCAGAAATGTCAGACCCTGTTGACCGTTCTCCAGACCTCCAGTTCGGAGAATGGCAGCGATCTCGGAGCCGTCAATAGTAACCAGTTTGAGGAACTGTTGCAGGAACGGGATAAACTCAAGCAGCAAGTGAAGAAGATGCAAGAGTGGAAACAGCAAGTGATGACCACTGTCCAGAACATGCAACACGAGTCTGCTCACCTCCAGGAGGAGCTTCACAAGCTCCAGGGGCAGATCAACAAGGACAGCGATTCTAGCTCTAAATTGCAAGTAGACTACAACCACCTCATTCACAGCTACGAAAACAATGAGAAGAAACTCAAAGATTTTAGCCTAGAGCTGAGTAACGTTCAAACCAGTATTGGTGAACTCAGCAGCACAAAAGAACGTATACTTGGCCAACTTCAGGTCAGTAACTATGACGCAAGTCCAGCTGAGACTCCTTTGGGGGCATCTCCTGAACAGCACAGTGGCGATTCCGCGAAGATCGTCCAAGAATGTGAACAACTGAGGATTCAGATTCAGGAGAGGGACACCACCATTCGAACCCTTCAAGAGAATAACCAGCGTTTGTCAGACTCTATGGCTAAGACATCGGAGCATGGTCGCAGGACCCAGGAAGAGTCCACCTCAGAGCTTAAGCAGATGAAGGACAAAAATGAACTATTGCAGAAGGCTCAAAAGGAGAAGGACATTTTGATAAAAACAAAGGGAGACAAATTAAACTCGATCAGCGAAAACTTGAAGAACAAAGAGAATGAGAACGAGCTGCTGAAGCAGGCAGTCACCAACCTCAAAGAGAGGGCTCTTATTCTGGAAATGGAAATCGGGAAGCTGAAGGAGGAAAACGAAAAAGTGGTGGCCAAAGAGAAGGAAAAAGAAACGGAGTTCCGAGCATTACACGAGACCAACATGCAATTTTCCATGTTGCTCCGAGAGAAGGAATTCGAGTCCAGTTCAATGAGGGAGAAAGCGTCTGCTCTAGAAAACCTTCTTAAAGAAAAGGAACAGGTTTGTCCAGCTTCATTCTGGGTTTCAAATGCTTTTACATATATATATATGTTAGTAAATCTTATAAAAAGAGTTGTGGAACAGGTTTGGTTTTATTTCTCTGAGCTACAGTAAAGCAGTGCAAAAGTTCTGTTTTTTTGCTTAATCCAATGCAGCTGATTTGATCAATAGATTATTGTTAACCAGTTCCCACCTGACCTTTAGCAATTTGACACCCAAGCGGGACTTATGTTGCTCCGGGTTGGACGTTTGTTGAGCCTTGAGCTCATCCGCCCCACCGGGTGCGTCAGTGAACGATGGAGAGGCAGAGAGCGGTGACTGTGAGTCACTGCTCTCTGCTCAGAGTGGACCTGAGAACTGAGCGATCAGCGGTTATGTGATCACTCAGTTCTTGGAGCCAGCTGGGGACAGCTGCAGCATCAGGCCAATAAGTATGTATGTGTTTATTTGTTAACATTCCCACTCAGTATTGATCTCCAGGGTTCCCCCTTAACTTCCGCTGTTTCCTCCTGCTGACCTCAAAATCTCTACTGTGCCCTGTAACTACATATTTCAGGTACCAGCGAAAGCTGCAGGGACCCAGGAGATTGACACACTCCTGCAGCCACTTCCTGTTTACATGAACTACAGCAATGGTTGCATGGCAGTTCTCGGGGCAGGTTTCCTGGTGGTAACAACCATGGACCTTGCCTGTGTAGTGTTTTTAGAATGGCCACTTAGTGTCTATTGGAAGCCCTTGTGGCAGGATGACACTTCAGGAGCACAACTGAGAAACTGGGACCAACCATTGCCACCCTACAACAATAGCGCTTAACCGCTTCACCCCCAGAAGATTTTACCCCCTTCCTGACCAGAGCACTTTTTGCGATTCGGCACTGCATCGCTTTAACTGACAATTGCGCGGTCGTGCGACGTTGCACCCAAACAAAATTGACCTCCTTTTTTTCCCACAAATAGATCTTTCTTTTGGTGGTATTTGATCACTTCTGCGGTTTTTATTGTCTGCGCTATAAACAAAAAATAGCGACAATTTTGAAAAAAACGCAATATTTTTGACTTTTTGCTATAATAAATATCCCCAAAAATATATTAAAAATATATTTTTTTCCTCAGTTTAGGCCGATATGTATTCTTCTACATATTTTTGGTAAAAAAAATCGCAATAAGTGTATATCGATTGGTTTACGCAAAAGTTATAGCGTCTACCAAATAGGGGATAGTTTTATGGCATTTTTATTATAAATTTTTTTTACTATAATGGCGGCAATCTGCGATTTTTATCAGGACTGCGACATTATGGCAGACATGTTGAACAGCTTTGACACATTTTTGGGACCATTGGCATTTTTACAGTGATCAGCGCTATAAAAATGCATTGATTACTGTAAAAATGTTACTGGCAGTGAAGGGGTTAACCACTAGGGGGCGATCAAGGGGTTAACTGTGTTCCCTATTGTATGTTCTAACTGAAGGGGGGAGGGGACTGTGCAGGGGAGATGACAGATCGCTGTTCATACTCTGTATGAACAGACGATCTGTCTGTTCCCCCCTCAGAGAACCGGAAACTGTGTGTTTACACACACAGATCCCGGTTCTCCGTGTGCCCCGAACGATCGCGGGAGCAGTCTGTGATCGCGACCGCCAGGCACTCGCATCGGCTCCATGGGTGAGCAGGGGACGCGCGCCCCTAGTGGCCAAATCTAGAAGCGACGTAACATGACTGCAATTCGCGCAGCCGAGCCATGTTGCCGCAGTACAACTGCGGCGGCTGGTCGGCAACGTCTTTCATGGCGGGATCACCAGGAACTGTTTATCCTGATGCCAACCGCCCCACGCACATTTACTGTGATAGGTACGTGGTTCTGCACTAATGGCTCTGGGGCGCACACTCCGGGAACGATCGGCGGATTGGAGATGTAAACAAGGCAGATCGCAGTTCTGTGACAAGGGAAGGCACAGGAAGACACACACACAGTTGGCAAGCACTCCCTAGGAACACATTTAATCCTTTGATTGATCGCCCCTGATGTTAACCCCTTCCCAGCCAGTGTCATTAGTACAGTGACAGCGCATATTTTTTTTAGCACTGATCCATGTATTTGTGTCACTGGTCCCCAAAAAGTGTCAGGTGTCCGACGCAATATCGCAGTCCCGCAGTAAGTCGCTGTTCGCTGCCAATTACTACAAAAAAAAAGAAAAATAAATACAAAGATAGAAGTTCCCATCCATATGAGTGAAAAAAAGTGCTGCTCACCCCAAATGATATAACAAAACCAAAAACAGAAAAACTCAGAGGGGCTTTTAGGCAGCAAAAAAGTACAAAGTAAATTGATTGGATATATAAAATATATATTTTATTGATGCAAAATTACATCACGTTTTAATAGTGCAATTATAAAAAAAAAAAAAAATACAAAACAAATACAAATTCCAAAAATATCCCATGGTTTTGTAGACGATATACCTTTTTGCGCAAACCAATCAATATACGCTTATTGGGGTTTTTTTTTTACCAAAAATATGTACATATTCGCCTAAAATCGATGAAGAAATTCGATTTTTTTTTTTAAATGTTATTTGATGTGTTTTATATAGCAGAAAGTAAAATTTTTTTTTTTTATTTTTTTTTAAATTGTCAATCTTTTTTGTTTATACCACAAAAAATAAACACAGAAGTAATCAAATACCACCAAAAGGAAAAAAGGGCATCAATTTGTTAGAGTACAGTGTTGCACGACCGTGCAATTGCCAGTTAAAGTAACGCAGTGCCGTATCGCAAAAAATGGCCTGGTCATGGAGGGGCAGCTGAAGTGGTTTAATATAAGTTGAGTAGAGTATGGAATTGTGTTTTTCTGCATTATGTTAAGGTCCTTCTGGTTGCACTGTATGAGGATTCTAGTGAACTTTGACCTGTTTGGTGTCTTTTTTTTGGTTAATTCTTCTTTTATTCACTTTTGTTGAAATGATAATTTTTATTTTCTTCCTCAGGGAAAGGCCGGTGAATTGAACCATCTGTTGAACGAAGTGAAGTCCATGCAGGAGAAAGCGGTCTTGTTCCAGCATGAGCGGGATCAGGTGATGTTGGCACTCAAACAGAAGCAGATGGAAACCAGCGCTCTTCAGAACGAGGTGGGTGCTGGGATCTCATGGTGGTTAATGCACCGAAAAAGGGTAAAATATAATTCCCATTTAAAGTGATTCTAAATGTACAATTTTTTTTTCTTTAAAATAATAAACATGTTATACTTGCCTGCTCTGTGCATTCGTTTTGCATAGAGCAGCTTCGATCCTTCTCTTCTTGGGTCCCTCGCTGGCACTTCTGGCCCCCCTCCCATGAGTGCCCCCATCGCAAGCATCACAGCTTGTTATGGGGGCACTCGTTGGACTCGCACAGACCGGGGGGGGGGGGGGGTACCCACCATTCCCACTGGCTGTGATTGACTGCAGATGGAGCCGATGGCTCCCGCAGCTGTGTCTTTGCCAATGAGAAGGGAGAGAGCAGACAGAGCCTCTGCCCTCATGCACATCGCGGGTACGAAATCGGGCTCGGGTAAGTTGGGAGGGGGGGCTGAAGGGGGGAACTGCATGCAGAAGGTTATTTTACATTAATGCGCAAAGAATGTATTCAGGTAAAGAACCTTCTGGCTTTAGAACCACTTTTAAAGTGAAAGCTCCGAGGATAAAATACACAAGTGAGTTCATAGTACTGAGCGATTGTACCGCACGATGGTGTGCAGAAGAGACGATCATTAGGTGGTGGGTGATTTGCTCAGTAATATGAGAGTTGGGGCTCATGCACACAGCTGAATTAGATTCCTACACTGCCTAGATCAACATAGTTCTGTGGCGGGTACAGTTTCTGATCAGCAGCAGATGGGAGGCCTGTACAAATCAGTGACATCCTGACACTGTACACATGTAATCGCACATGGAGCAATTACCTGCGATTAGGAAAGGATGTGCATCTCTGGACATGAACTGTATGCATCCAGGAGTGTACATCTGTTCCTAACTGCAGGTAACACTCCATGTGCTAATATGTGCAAAATAGGGAAGGATTATTATTTAATATTATACAGGGTTTATATAGCGCCAACAGTTTGCTCAGCGCTTTACAACATGAAGGCAAACAGTCCAGTTACAATACAATTCAATACAGGAGGGATCAGAGGGCCCGGCTCGTTTGAGCTTACATTCTAGAAGGATGTGCATCCCTGGATGGTCAGCCTGTCATTGATTTGTACAGGTCTACTGTCTGTGGCTGATTATTGGAAACACCTCTCTCTACCTGTCCCAGAACTACGGCTCTAGTCACCCATCTGCATTAGCTTTAAAATCATGTCTGCTTTCATCCTAAAGCTCACCATACATTTGTAGACTTTTTGACAGCTGAATCTTCTTTCGGGGGGGTTTGGAGTATTTTTTTTTTTTTTTACGTTTTTTAACCACTTGTCCACCCCCTATAGCCGAAAGATGGCTGTAGCCCAGTTGTCCCATTTCTGGGAGCGTGTGTATTGACCTAGAACCCTGCGGGGCACGCATTGGGCACGCTCTGTGATTGCTGTTTCCTTTGGACACATCTGGTCACAAATTGAGGTAAAGGGCCAATCACAGCAGTCATTTACCATGTGATCAGCTGATCCCGGTTATCTGCATTTCTTTTCTCTAGCACTGTCGCTGTGTGAAGAGAGGAAAGCTATCCTGTGACAGCACAGATTTCCACAGATTTTTAGATCAGTGCAGCCAATTGGTGTCCAGCAGTGCAGCCACTGGTGCCCATCCGTGGAGAAGAAAAATTACATACTTGCAAAATTTTATAACAGAAATACATTTTTAGTCTTTATTCGTTTGGCAAAAAATAAAAAACCCAGTGGTGATTAAATACCACCAAACAAAATGAAAAATATTTTTCATTTGGGTACAGTGCTCTATAACTTGCTTAAAGAGGAGGGCCCATTAAAAAAAAAAAAAATTAAAAGTCAGCAGCTACAAATACTGCAGCTGCTGACTTTAAATTGGACACTTTGATCCCTCCCAGCGATGCGGGGGATCAAAGCCCCGCTCGTCTCCCCCTCCGTTCGGTGGCGCCGGCATTGCAGCTGTGGGCGCCGGGCTGTGGCTTCACAGCCGGGCACCCACTGCGCATGCACGAGCGGCGCCCCGCGCCGTGATTGGCCGCTCAATCACCTGGGACCTGTAATGGGTCCCAGATGATTGACAAGAGGGGGGGAGCAGAGCTGAGCCCTTCCTGTGCCAAGGGGGAAGTGATGTCACCAGTCCAGGCACTGAAAGAGGCAGACTACGAGGGACCCCCTAACAACAGGCATTTAGAGGTGAGTAAAAAAAAAAAAAAATTTCCAAATGTTGTGTTTTTATTATTTTTTTTTTTTTAGGAATTTTCATGCATTTTTTTTTTTTTTTTTGGGTGGATCACCACTTTAAGGAATATACACTAATTTGGGTTATTGTCACCAAAGAAATGTAGCCAAATGCATTTTGGCCTAAATGTATAAAGAGAGATTATTTATTTGCAAAATTTTGTAACCGCAACTAAGAAAGATTTTTTTTTTTCCCACACTTTTCTCTTTTTTTGCATTTATTTAGCAAAATATAAAAAAGTGGTGATTTAATACCACCAAAAGAAAGCTCTACTTGTGTGAAAAAAACAATGTGGGTACAGTGCTGCATGACCGCGCAATTGTCATTCAAAGTGCAACAGCGCTGAAAGTTGGCCTGGGCAGGAAGGGGGTAAAGTGCCCGGTATTGAAGGGGGTTAAACAAGTTGCTGACACAATCATCTACATTTGTTGTCTTTCAGGAAGCTCCGCTGATCTCCAGGCAAACCACTAAATCCACAGTTAAAATAACGTACTGTATATGTGAACTCTTTTAGCTGTGGGTATCGGTGCGGTTCGCCTCCGTTCATCATTTGTGCTCTTTAGTAATATAACACGCTTACAACTTTTGGAATGTCTCTGTTTTCATGGGGCTTTTTTATGGTCCCAACTAGTCGTGTTGTAGATGAAACGGGCCATTGACACATCTCCCCCTGAGGCTGGTCACATGTTCTTTCTCTTTACGGATTCCTGCAAAAGAAGCTTTGGTCACATGACCAGCCTTTTCTATCCCAGGCAAATATTCCCCACGGCCTTTCTAACCACCTTCTATGCTGGGCGTGCTGGTGGCGATTGGTTTCTGCTCTGGACCTCACGATCGTGCCCTTTTTGCGTAAGTTCAGTGTTTTGAATACTACTTATCAAGAAATTTAAAGCCCAGCTGTGGGCACAATAACCTTAACAGGGTTAATGCAGTCATACATTCAATTGCCTTCAAAAGCAACCTCTTGTTATACAGATTTTCTTTTACACTCGGATGTAGGTCGTGTCCTCTACCTCTCATTTTGGCATTTTACAAAATTTAAGCCTAGAGCAGATTTGCAGAGTTTATGTGCTTTTGCGTTAAAAAAAAAAAAGCGCCTGAAAAGTTCATTAAAATATGGTTCCCATTAAAATCAAGGAATGCTTTTACACTGGGGCACTGGCAGTGCGGTGAAAAAAATCCTGAATGCAGCATCTTTGGAGCATGTTTGGAAAACTAAAAGAAAGCGCCCCAAGTACGCCCCTGTCCATTGAAATGAATGGGAAAGCGCCTCTCAAAAGCCTCAAAAAGCACCTCAGAAATGCCCCACAGCGTTTTTGGAGCAGTTTCTGAGTCGTGTGTCCTTTTAACCACCTCAATACCGGGCACTTACACCCCCTTCCTGCCCAGGCCATTTTTCAGCTTTCAGCGCTGTCCCATTTTGAATGACAATTGCGCAGTCATGCTACATTGTAACCATGTGAAATTGTTATCATTTTATTCACACAAATAGAACTTTCTTTTGGTGGTATTTAATCACTCCTGTTTTTTTGTTTTTTTCCAAAAAAAAAGACCAAAAATGTTGAAGAAAAAAAAAAGTATTTCTTAGTTTTCTGTCAGTAAATTTTGTAAATAAGTCATTTTTCTCCTTCACTGATGGGCACTGATGAGGTAGCACTGATGAGGCGGCACTTATGGGCACTGTTTAGGTGGCACTGATGAGGCACGAATATGCCGCACTTAGGTGGCACAGATAGGGGGCACTGGTGGGCACAATTAGGGGGCACTGGTGGGCACAATTAGGGGGCCCCGGATGGGCGCCATTGATGGGCACCAGTGATGGGCAGCACTGATAGCCAGCACTGACTGGCATCACTGATGGCCACTGATTGCTGGCACTTGTGGGCACAGATTGCTGGCAGTGGCATTGCTGGCATTTCTGGCACTTTATTGTAATCAGTGCCCTGATTACATCCCTACATGTCCTCTGTTAGAAGATGCCGCTGATTGGCTCTCCTCTCCACGCACTCTGTCAGTATGAGACGAGGAGCGCCAATTACCAGCATCTCCATGTTTACATGTGACCGGCTGTGACTGAACACAGCCGATCACATGGTTAAAGAGCCGTGGCTCTTTACATAGATCGTGGTCACGCTGTGTTCTAGCAACACGGCACGGCAGCGGTCGTTCTGGAGGGCCGTCATATGACGTCCACCCAGAACGAGAGCCGCGCCGCCCAGCCGTCAAATCCCGGCGGGGTGGGAAGAGGTTAAAAACCGCACCACAAATGCCTCAAAAGCGCCCTAAAAGCACCGCGTTTTACTGGCAGATTTGAAGTGGACCAGTGTGAAAGGGGCCTAAAAGAGAGCCTGCTTAATGGAAGGTTGCTTTTGAGGCAATGGAATGTGTTACTGCTTTAAAGTGGTTGTAAACCCCTCTGACCTATTTTTATATATAGGCAAGCCTATAATGATGCTTACCTATATGTGCTGAAAATATCTCCTAAACGTGCGCCGTTTAGGAGGTATTTGCCTTGTAGTGCACCGTTGTCATCGGCGGATGTGCCGTTTCATCCCCAGTGTGCTCCCGCGAGCGACGTCACGCGGTTCCGGCCTGTCGCAGAGCCGATGTCTGCGGCCCCAGAAGGAAGAGGGGCGAAGATGGATGCTTCCACCAGTGGGGAAATCGCGGGCTTCGTTTGCAGGTAAGTGCCACATAACGGGCTAGTAAGCGATTCATACTAGCCCATTATGCTTTTACTTTGCAGGGGAATAAAGAGGAAGTAAAACCCACCAGGGTTTACTTCCTCTTTAAAAGAGAAGTTCTGTTTTTTGTTTTTTTCCATATTTCAAAATCATACTTGCCTAGGTGGATGCAGCATCTGTGCCCTGCCAGCTCTAACACTGAACCGAGCGATCAAACACCACTGATTGCTCGCTTCTCAGAGCTCCATGAGCAGAGAACTGGTGACTGTCAGTCACTGTCAGCGGCTCGCTGAGAGCCAGGTGCCAGTCCAGGGTTGTGGGTGGATCCCGACTTTATTGTCACGATCTTGCCCCAGCTTAGACCGGCTCTGTGATTTCAGCCCGCTGTCTGCTGAAATTGGTTATACAGTGAGATCTCACAGGTTTTCCCTGAAGGCAATAATGACCTTCTTTCACCAAGAGGCAAGGGATACGTCACCACTATCTTCTGGGAAAACCCCCCCCAAAAAGGTAAGTAAAGCAGAAAAAAAAAGTCGATTTCATATTAGCATGCAGCAATGTATGCTGATGTAAAATTTAGGGGAAGGAGGAAAAGGTCCACTTTAACCACTTCAATACCCGGCTATAGTCAAATGACGTCCTCTACTTTGTGGGGTGATATCTGAACGATGCCTGCAGTTAGATGCATCATTCAGATATCATTCTTTTCAGCCGGCGATTCTGTGCACAATAAAAAGGATCATAGCGGCAGTTCCGCCGCTTGATTGTTCTTATAGGCGACGGGAGGGGTCACCCCCCCCCCCTCCCTCCCACCGCCATCCAGTGCTTCTCCAGTCTCTCCCGTGCCATCGGGTGCCCGGAGAAAAAATCGGCCGTCGCCGGATGCTGACAATAGAGATGACCGGTGACCAGATCGTCACTAGTCATCTTTATGACCGTCGGAGGCCCGGGTGCGACGTTATGACGTCACGCCTGGGTACCCGGAAATAAACGAAGCCGCGATCGCGGCTGTCAGCATGAGATCGGTGAAATTTTTTTTCCTGATCTCATGCTTTCCAGCCTGGAGGAGAGATGTGGGGTCTTATTGACCCCGCATCTCTCCATAAAGAGGGCCTGTCACATAGATTC
The DNA here is from genome assembly GCF_042186555.1 of Aquarana catesbeiana. Lineage (NCBI taxonomy): Eukaryota > Metazoa > Chordata > Amphibia > Anura > Ranidae > Aquarana > Aquarana catesbeiana. Next base: position 19,318,412 of record NC_133336.1, read on the forward strand.
CTATTACAAGGGATGTTTGCATTCCTTGTAATAGGAATAAAAGTAAAAAAAAAAAAAAAATGTAAAACGCCCCTGTCCCCGGTAGCTCGCGCTTAGAAGCGAACGCACACGTAGGTCCCGCCCACATATGTAAACTCTGCTCAAGCCACACATGTGAGGTATTGCCGCGTGTGTTAGAGTGTGTGCAACAATTCTAGCACTAAACCTCCTCTGTAACTCTAAACTGATAACCTGTAAAAAATTTTAAAGCGTCGCCTATGGAGATTTTTAAGTAATGAAGTTTGGCGCCATTCCATGATTGTGCGCAATTTTATAGCGTGACATGTTAGGTATCCATTTACTCGGTGTAACATCATCTTTCACATTATACAAAAAAATTGGGCTAACTTTACTGTTTTGTTTTTTAATTCATTAAACCGTTTTTTTTCCAAAAAAAAAGGCGTTTGAAAAATTATTGCGCAAATACCGTGTGAGATAAAAAGTTGCAATGACCGCCATTTTATTCCCTAGGGTGTCTGTTAAAAAAACATATATAATGTTTGGGGGTTCTGAGTAATTTTCTAGCAAAAACATGATGATTTTTACATGAAGGAGAGAAGTGCCAGAACAGGCCCGGTATTGAAGCGGTTAAGGGCTGGTTCACACCATAGAAACACAGCATGGATGCTTTTCTGCATGTGCGTTTTTGTTGCGTTTTGTTTTCATTTTTTTTCTTTCTCTATTTGTATGATAAAAATGTCATATGGGTACAATTCAAAGAGTGAGAGCACTAAAAGCTGAGTATTGGCCTGGGCAGGAAGGGGATACAAGTGGTTAATTCTTACTGAGCACTTTAATTGGCCGGTATATCATCCCTCAGGTCCAGCATCTACGAGATAAAGAACAACGCCTCAAACAAGAGCTGGAGCGGCTGCGCAATCACCTGCTGGAGATGGAAGACTCGTACACACGCGAGGCTGTGGCCGCTGGGGATCGGGAGATGGAGCTCAGAAAGAAACTCACAACCTTAGAAGGAAAGCTTTTATCCTCCTCCACAGCGGTGGAGACCGCCAGGTACCGGTCTGCAGTGGAGGAACAATGTTTTTGGGTGATGGATTCATAGAAAATGTGATCTCTAACTTGCCCCTTTTTTGGCTTCAGCCACCAGGCTACAATGCAGGTGGAGTCTCTACAGGAGCAGCTAAATCTTGTGTCCCATCAGAGAGATGAGGCTTTAATGCAACTGAACATGTCCCAAGAGCAAGTCAAACAATATGCGCTATCACTGACCAACCTGCAGATAGTGCTAGAGCAGTTCCAACAAGGTAAGGCAGTTCCGGTGTATCCCAACCCAAAAATAAATAAAACCCAAAAATATGTCATTTCACGATCATTGAGGGGGGCAGGAATTCAGACTGTTGGGTTATATACTTTTGCTTACAATAGGATTTTGACATTGGCAAACAAATTGTGGGCCAGCGCAGGATAACCCCTCCATACCTTGGTTTTTTGTTAGTGTCCTAGGAGGATGGACGTCTTTTCTTTGCTCTGCTTAGAAAAGTCCAACTTTTTTTGCCAGCTTTTTTAAAAAAAATTTTTTCTTCAATGAATCACTTTCCATCTGCGCTATAGCCGAAAGACGTCTACAGCGCGGGCTTCCCGTGGCGGGAGGGCGTCTGCAGACATCCTCCTGTGATCGAGCGCCGCACTCTGTGATCGAGACCTTCGGACTCTGCTGATCACAGAACGGAGTAAATGGCCAATCATAGTGGCAATTTACAGTGAGGGAAAAAAGTATTTGATCCCCCTGCTGATTTTGTACGTTTGCCCCACTGACCAAGAAATGATCAGTCTATTGTTTTAATGGTCGGTTTATTTTAACAGTGAAAGACAGAATAACAACAAAAATATCCAGAAAAAAAACGCATTCCAAAAAAGTTATAAATTGATTTGCATTTTAACCACTTAAGGACCAGCCTCGTTTTGGATTTTAGGTGTTTACATGTTTAAAACAGGTTTTTCTGCTAGAAAATTACTTAGAACCCCCAAACATTATATATTGGTTTTTCTTCTAACACCCTAGAGAATACAATGGCGGTCATTGCAATACTTTTTTTTGCACCGTATTTGCGCAGCGGTCTTATAAGCGCACTTTTTTTGGAAAAAATTCACTTTTTTGAATAAAAAAATAAAACAACAGTAAAGTTATCCCAATTTTTTTTAATATTGTGAAATATAATGTTACGCCAAGTAAATTGATACCCAACATGTCATGCTTGAAAATTGCGCCCGCTCGTGGAATGGCGTCAAACTTTTACCCTCAAAAATCTCCATAGGCGACGTTTAAAAAATTCTACAGGTTGCATATTTTGCGCTACAGAGGAGGTCTAGGGCTAGAATTATTGCTCTCGCTCTACCGGTCGCGGCGATACCTCACATGTGTGGTTTAACCACCGTTTTCATATGCGGGCGCTACTCGCGTATGCGTTCGCTTCTGCGCGCGAGCTCGTCGGGACAGGGGGGTTTTAAAAATTTTTTTTATTATTTTTATTATTTATTTTAAAATATTTTATTTATTTTTACACTGTTTAAAAAAAAAATAAAAATTGTGTCACTTTTATTCCTATTACAAGGAATGTAAACATCCCTTGTAATAGAAAAAAGCATGACAGGTCCTCTTAAATATGAGATCTGGGGTCAAAAAGACCTCAGATCTCATATTTACACTAAAATGCAATAAAAAAAAAAAAAAAAAAAGTCATTTAGAAAAATGACATTTGAAAAAATATGCCTTTTAAGAGGCGTGGACGGAAGTGACGTTTTGACGTCGCTTCCGCCCAGAAGTATCTTGGAGACGAGTGAGCGCCATCTTGGCCTCACTTGTCTCCTGACACACAACGGCAGAGGACGCGATCGCCTCCGCCGCTACCGACGGCTCCGGTAAGCGGCGGAGGGCACGCACCGGATCGCGGAGGGGGGGGGGCCCCTCTCCCGCCACCGATAAAAGTGATCTCGCGGCGAATCCGCCGCAGGGACCACTTTTATCTGAAAGCCGGCCGCCGCACGAAAACGGGGATACCGGGGTTATGGCAGCTAGCTGCTGCCATAACAACGATATCCCCGTTCAAACTTAGGACGTATATAGTCGTGCGGCAGTCGGGAAGTGGTTAATGAGTGAAATAAGTATTTGACCCCTTCGCAAAACATGACTTAGTACTTGGTGGCAAAACCCTTGTTGGCAATCAGAGGTCAGACGTTTCTTGTAGTTGGCCACCAGGTTTGCACACATCTCAGGAGGGATTTTGTCCCACTCCTCTTTGCAGATCCTCTCCAAGTCATTAAGGTTTGGAGGCTGACGTTTGGTAACTCGAACTTTCAGCTCCCTCCACATATTTTCTATGGGATTAAGGTCTGGAGACTGGCTAGGCCACACCAGGACCTTAATGTGCTTTTTCTTGAGCCACTTCTTTGTTGCCTTGGCCATGTGTTTTGGGTCATTGTCATGCTAGAATACCCATCCATGACCCATTTTCAATGTCCTGGCTGAGAGAAGGAGGTTCTCACCCAAGATTTCACGGTACATGGCCCCATTCATCGTCCTTTTGATGCAGTGAAGTTGTCCTGTCCCCTTAGCAGAAGAACACCCCCAAAGCATAATGTTTCCACCTCCATGTTTGACGGTGGGGATGGTGTTCTTGGGGTCATAGGCAGCATTCCTCCTCCTCCAAACACGGCGAGTTGAGTTGATACCAAAGAGCTCGATTTTGGTCTCATCTGACCACAACACTTTCACCCAGTTCTCCTCTGAATCATTCAGATGTTCATTAGCAAACTTCAGACGGGCCTGTACATGGGCTTTCTTGATCAGGGGGACGTTGCAGGCGCTACAGGATTTCAGTCCTTCTCGGCATAGTGTGTTACCAATTGTCTTCTTGGTCTTTTAGTAATGGCAGAGGCCCGAGACTCCTCAGATGTAGCTTTGTTCGTTAATCACTTAAGAGACCCAGCATCAGACAGTCTCAGCAAGCAAAGGCTCAGAGGCTGCAGACAAGATCAGATAGGGATTCTGCAGGGGAAAGCAAAGACACGCCTGTGACCTCTGCTTAAACTCAGTGATCAAGGTTGCTATTTGGCCCATAAATTCCTGCCTGACTACAGTGAAATCCCCCCAGAATAGAGCCGAGGAGGAGCCCAAAACCTGACAGATCCAAAAAAAAACTTCAAGGATGACATAATGGGGCCACCATTGTCAGGCCCTTCAGGGGGGGCACTGCCGGTGGCAAAGGAACAGTTGGTGAAGTGTGAGCTGGAAGCACCTGAGACAGCAGGACTGTTACCCCATGGGACCTTCAAAGCTGCAGACCTTTTTCTGTACCCTTCCCCAGATCCATGCCTCCATATAATCCTGTCTCGGGGGTCTACAGACAATTCCTTAGACTTCATGGCTTGGTTTGTGCTCTGACATGCACTGTTAACTGTGGTACCTTTATATAGACAGGTGTGTGCCTTTCCAAATCATGTCCAATCCACTGAATTTATCACAGGTAGACTCCAATCAAGTTGTAGAAACATCTCAAGGATGATCAGTGGAAACAGGAGGCACCTGAGCTCAATTTTGAGTGTCATGGCAAAGGCTGTGAATACTTCTGTACATGGGATTTTTTATATTTTTATAAATTTGCAAAGATTTCAAACAAACTTCTTTCACGTTGTCATTATGGGGTATTGTTTGTAGAAGTTTGAGGAAAATAATGAATTTATTCCATTTTGGAAGAAGACTGTAACACAACAAAATGTGGAAAAAGTGAAGCGCCGTAAATACTTTCCAGATGCAGTGTACATTCAAGATGCAGAGGGCTTAGAAGTCATCTACTTGCAAAACTATCAATACACATGGATGGCTTGGTGTAAGCCTAGAAAATGTGACCCCAGGGAATTCTCTGTGGGACAAATCCTGGTAGGGAGCTCATAGTACCTCAGAGGCCGGATCTCGGCACTGGCTATCTTGTTCCAAAAAGCGCTGGCTCGCTCTTTAAGACGCTTTTTAGCAGGGAGTCTTCCCTTGCCCTCTCCTCTGTGACTACACGGTATCTGAATTTCGTTGTCTTGGCACTTCACTGACCACGGTTAGAAACGATCAATGATCTTCCCCGTGTTTCGTGTTGCCATCACCTCTGTGAGGCGAGTGTCTGAATTGGCATCCTGGGCAGGGTGGTGCTGAGGCCTAAAGCATCCTTTCTTCTGAAGGTCCATTTCAGTCTCCCACCTCAACCAAGGCATGGTTCTTCTATCCAGGACCGGCGCTACCAATATGCGAGGTAGACGCTGACCTAGAACGCATATCAGTCAGGGGCGCTGCCAGCACGGCGCCACCTGTAAACAGTGCGGTGCAACCCGCACCGAGTGCAGGCTCAGTGGAAGCGGGCTGCCTGACACAGCGATGTCCTGTACAGCCGCGGCACCCGGACGTCGTAATGTACAGGATGTTTGGTCATTGCACTGGTTTGTGATAGAACTCACTCACTATCACTGCACTCTCCGCGCCTTTACTAATACACCACCAGGTGGCAGCGCTGTGTGGAAGTAGACATAGGCGAGCCCCTCTCATGTCGCTGGTCCTCTGACGCCTCCCTGGCTGTGCTCGGTGTTCCCGGCGGCGGTGGCCAATGTTGGCAGAGACAGGCGAAAGGAGGACAGGGCAGAGCAGAAGGACACGGGGCTGTACCAGGCTACCGAGGAATGGGACAAAGTGAGCCCCCCCCCCCCCCCCTCCCTGTATAGTACATGGCAGATGGGAAACCTTCCTTCCATTCATTTCCAGCACCATCCTGGGGTGACCATGGCTGACAATGTCATAGCTGTCCGGACATGCTGGGATCTGTAGTACTGGGAGCTCTTTTCTTCACCCAGTGTACTGCTGGAACATTTCTGCGCTGATATGCGTTCTTTTTTGCGCGTTGACATGCGCTGCGTGATGTTAGGTCGCCACCTTCATCGCATAGGTTAATTGGTTTCTGTCCAAAAAAAATGGCCCTGGTATATGAATGTGAGTTGGGGACCTTGGATTGTGGGCTCCTTGAGGGTAGGGACTGATGTGAGTGAGCGATATATGTGGAGCGCTGTGTAAATTGACTGCGCTATATGGGTACCTTTAAATAAAAATAGGGATAATTGTAGACACGCACCCACACTCACTTGGGTTGAACTGGATGGACTGGTGTCTTTATTCAACCTTACTAATTATGTAACTATGCATACATGGGCAGGGCAAAGGGGTGGGGGCGGCAAAATGAAGGTTCGCCTAGGGCAGGGATGGTGAACATTGTCACCCTATTGGTTTTGGAACTACATTTCCCATGATGCTCATGCACTCTTTAGTGTAGTTGAGCATCATGGGAAATGTAGTTCCAAAACCTCTGGGGTGCCAAGGTTCGCCATCACTTGCCTAGGGTGTCAAAAATCCTTGCACCAGCACTGCTTCTATCTCTGTCTGGCTACAGTTCATCAGGATGATATCATTACACATATCCCAGTCATTACCTGGATGTAGATTGTGCTGGTTTACCATGCCGCCACGGCTTCTGTGAGAGACTGACTTTTTCGCTCCTGTGGCTCACAGACCATTATTTAGGCTTATGTTCTTGAGCAGTGGTCTCCAAACTGCGGCCTGGGGGCAAGGTGTGGCCCTTTGCTTGATTTTCTTGGCCCTTGAGCCACTATTCCTGCCATTGACACCAATCAGGCACTATTCATTCCACTGACTCTATCAATGGGGCAGTATTTCTCCCCCTAGTACCAAAGATGGGGCATTATTTACTTCCCTGTCCACAGTCCGGCCCCCCCTTAAGTCTGAAGGACAGTAAACTGGCCCTTTGTTTAAAAAGATTGGAGATCCCTGTTCTTGAGGATCAGGTCCTACCCTTTCCTGTAAAGGGACACGCTACTAGAGTATCGGGATCCACATTTCGCTGTGGTCGCTGGGCTGCTAAGTGCTTCTTGTGCTTACCAGCATTCAACACTTACGCTCCAAAAGATTTTACCCCCTTCATGACCAGGGCATTTTTCTCTATGTAGCACTGCCGTACTTTAATTGGCAATTGCGCGGTCATGCAACATTGTAGCCCCCTGCTGAGTCTGTATAAATGACAATGGTCCCAAAATAGTGTCAAAAGTGTCCGATGTGTCCGCCATAATGTCGCAGTCCTGATAAAAATCGCAGATCGCCGCCATTACTAATGAAAAAAAAAAAATACTATAAATCTATCCCCTATTTTGTAGACTCTATACATTTTGCGCAAACCAATCAATATACGCTTATTGCAATATTTTTTTTTTTTTTTACCAAAAATATGTAGAAGAATACATATCGGCCTAAACTGAGGAAAAAAATGTTTTTATATATATTTTGGGGGGATATTTATTATAGCAAAAAGTAAAAAAAAATGCATTTTTTTTTTCAAGATTGTCGCTCTTTTTTTGTTTATAGCGCAAAAAATAAAAACTGCAGAAGTGATCAAATAGCACCAAAAGAAAGCTCTATTTGTGGGGAAAAAAGGACGTCAATTTTATTTGGGTGCAACGTCGCACAACCGCGCAGTTGTCAGTTAAAGCGACGCAGTGCCGAATCGCAAAAAGTGCTCTGGTCAGGAAGGGGGTAAAACCTTCCGGGGCTGAAGCGGTTAAATCCAGCCTTTTTACTAGTGATTTAAATTAACTTGATTTAAATCATATCCACCCTGGTTTAGGCCTCATCTGATGCAAGCTTTGAAGCATAAGGTTGTTCGGATGGCTGTTTGAGCAGCAGGCGGTCCCTTGTGCTGTTGTCAGTGTGGGCCTGTTGGTGTTGCACACATCACAGCTTGACTGCTTTTTGAAGTTCCATCTGTAAAAAGGAGAAAACTCTCTGCATCCTCTTAAGACTCCAGGCAAGCACTGAATCCTGCTTTGCGGATAGAGGGTTTGGCCACCACCAGAGGGCGTGCTTTTAGTTTTAAGTTGCACCTAGCGTCCTGCTACTGACAGTGGCAGCATAAAACCCAGCCATGACAAAGTTAAGCTGTGTGCCTCAACGAACAATAGAGAAATATATGTTTTCTCAGATACAGTTGGGTTATACTGCCTGTGATCCAAATGATACTTGAAGTGCCGTTCTAAGCTGAGACAGAGATCCCCCCCCCCCCCCCCCCATTGCCTGGTGCAGTATAGCGAGCTGGCATGGTGCACCATTAAGAGGTATAAGAGGATTATCAAAGAGAAGAAAGGGTGCCGCTAGAGCTGCGTGATTCTCGATAAAATGAGAATCGCAATTTATTTTATTTTTTTGCTTAGACTAAAGATCACGATTCTGAAGAACTTTTTTATTTTAGGGATTTACAACCCCTGAACATTAGGTTATCGAACAAGATGGTAATAAAATAAGATATAATACTCTTTGCTTCAATCCAATTTCAAGAAATGTAATGAAAAATAATGTAATGTGTAAAGAAATTTAAAAAAATGACCGTTAAGTTTTATATTAGGGTCAGTAAATTATGTGTTAAAGGTGTAAAAATATTAAAGCGGAGTGCCACCCAAAAGTGGAACTTCCACTCATTTGTCTCCTCTCCCCCTCCGGTGCCACAATTGTCATCTTTCAGGGGGGAGGGTATCCTGTTCCCACTTCCATGAGTCCGGGCCGCGGCCCGTGACATCACCGCGGTACTCCCTCCTTCTGTCCCTGTCGCTGGGCCAGTAGGAGAGAGGAGTGGGGCCTCACGCATGCGCAGTAGGGTTCCCGGCATGAAGCCGTAAGGCTACACTGCCGGGTACTCTTACCCGCAATGGAGGCGGCACCACCCGGCAACTGATGGAAACATCAGCTGCGGTGCCGACATCGCTGGACTCCAGGACAGGTAAGTGTCCTATTGTTAAAAGCCAGCAGCTGCTGGCTTTTAATTTTTTTTGGGGGCGGAACACCGCTTTAATGAACAAAGCAAACAAAGAAAAAGTTCATCAATGCTTATAAAATGGAAGTAAATTAAAAAAAAATAAAAATAATTAGCAGGAAAATAATAATTAAATGGAAGAGGAGAAGGAGTTAATAAGGCTGATTAGCGTAAACTAAGGGTTAATAGGGGGTTAAACAGAAGAACAATTTTAATAAAGACCAACATACTTTTTTTTTTTTTTTTTTTTCTACTTGACAAGGTTGTTTTAAACTGGCTTCATTTGCAGACCAAAGTTCATCCCTTTTGATCTGTAAATGAATAAACAGAAGGACAGATAAGAAGATACATTGTTTCCTTTTTATCTGTCTTTCAGAGGCTGAGCAATGTTGTTGACAGCAGGGGTTCTGACAGCTTAATGAGTCAGTTGTTAAGCAACTGGCCCCCGCTGCTTAAAAAAGCAGATGGTTGCCGGCTTTTTTTATTTTCACATTTCAGCTGTCAGTGGGTGAATCCCGCTGTCAGATCAAAGAACTGAGCCTGAAAGTATCGGTTTCAGGTATCAGCATTTGCACAAGTACCGATACTCATGCAAATGTTTAGTACGTGAATCGTAGAAATGCTGGATTAAGAGGGTCGAATCAAGATCGCGATCTTTTAACGATTAATCGTGCAGCTCTTGGCGCTGCTCACCAACCCAGTGCATTAGTATATAGATGAATGTGGCCTCAGCCAGCACCGCTCCAGCCATGAGCAGGGCGAAACATGTCGGGGCTGGGACGACGCTGGCTGAGGCCACATTCATCTACATACTAATGCACTGGGTTGGTGAGCAGCACCCTTTCTTCTCTTGGGTTATACTACCTTCTACAGAAGCACTAGACAATGGCAAACGCACAAAATGTGTGTCCCGACCCAGTATAACCCCTCTTGCTACCAACATGCCTCAGCTTTAAAGTGGATGTAAACCCCATGTCATCCTTTCTAAACTACTGCCATAGGGGTTATCTATAAGGATATACATGCCTCCTGCATATATCTTTACCTGCCAAATGTCTCCCCTCTGTCTGTTATGAGACCCGAAAAACTGCAGATTTTGTGGGTGGGTCTGTTGTCTGGAGCTCGGTGGGTGGAGTCGTGATGTCAGTAGACTCCCCGCCCACCTCTACACTCCCCTTGTCAATATGCATTTTCTCCTGTGTATTTCTTACACTGAACTTCTGCTATGATCTCTAACATCCAGTGAAAAGACAGGAAAGAAACTTCAGCATGGCAAATCATGCTGAGGTGTGGAACAGCCAATCCTTGCAGAGCTGCTGAAGAAAGGAGTGGGGGAGGGAATTAAAAAATAATGCCTGTGTCTTTGGCTAGTGCACGAGATGTAAATCACCTGTCATTCACAGCAAGGGGGAGGATTTGACAAAGTTTTTCTCTGTTTGTCAAGATTTATCTCACTGAACAATAAAAGAGGATTGCTCAGAGATGGATTAACTCTGTGTGGCAAGACTGGGCTCAAATGATAGGAAATCTTATACTCTACATTATGACATAAAAAAAAAAAAAAAAAAAAAAAAAACATTTTTGGGTTTACATCCACTTTAAGGCAAAGCAATACCAAGAGCATGATCATAAACAGAGCAGGAAGAACCTGTGTCCTTCTTTGAATGCCGCATAATGAATTTTACAGCAAGTATAAAAATCCCATTATTTTATCTAATTTGTGAAAAATATGTTCTGAATTCCCTCCACAGAGGAGAAGGCCATGTACTCCGCAGAGCTGGACAAACACAGGAGACAAAACACGGAGCTACGACAGAAGGTGGAAAGGATGGAAGATAGAGTGGTGTCTCTGCAGGTAGGAGAACAAAATATTACAGCGCACACATGCAAAAAAAACATTTACCTCCTGCAAGGCTTATTTAAAACCCCTAGACATTTTCAAAAATCATTATCAAAAAATATGGGGATTTGGTCACACTATATTGCTATATGGTGCTAAAAGTGGTGTTCCGGCCGAAATTATACTTTTTAAATAAAAATACCCCTATAATACACAAGCTTAATATATTCTAGTAAAGTTAGTTTGTAAACTAAGGTCTGTTTTGTTAGTTTATAGCATTAGTTTGTTATTTTATAAACTTACAGCAGGCCGTGGCCATCTTAAGTGTGGGCAGCTGAAGCCAGACTGTATTTCTTCCTGGATCTCATCCTTGCAGATCTCGTACATGCTCAGTGCAGCACAAGCAGTGTAATAGGTTTCAGCTCAGGTTTCCATAGCAACGGCAGTGTCAGAGGAAGTTGCCGCCCCTTCCCAGAAGGCATTTCAAACAGGAAATGATGCAATGTGCCGCGGCCAGGGAGGAGGAAGTGAAAAATGAATACAGCAGATATACAGTAGGTGCTGAGAAAAAAATATCCAATTCGTTTACAGTGCACAGTTTAGTGAGGGATGCTGAAGAGTTGTAAAAGTGGGTGCAACTCCACTTTAAGCCCACTTACTGCGACAAAGTACCCCATGATTAGTGGGTCCTACACTATCCATAGACTGGGAGATCCTGCTTCTATCTTGTTTGTCTGCAGGTAGGAGGACACCCCCCCCCCCCCCAAAGTGTTAGATCAGTGTACCATATGTATGCTACATATGAATAGGGAAATACAAAAGTTCCCCAGCATACTTTCCAGCTAGTCGGCACTTACCTCTTGTTTTGAAGTTGCCTAGCTTGCAGGATGTTTGATATTCTCAATCATGCATTAAATATTCTTTGCTCTCCTAATTTGAATGATGGGTGTTCTGGGATTACTGGCACTTCCCGATGATGATCCACATGTAGAGCTAGCGGTCATTAGAACCCTATACAGACAGTCCCCGGGTTACAAACACAATAGGGGACTGTAGGTTTGTTCTTAAGTGGAATTTGTGTGTAAGTTGGAACAGTGCATTTTTAAGTGCAACTTCAGCCTGTGCAGGGATGTGGGATGTTCTGGGTGCTTCTGGGCATGCAGTTATGTTATCTGGGGCTCTTCTGGCCATGCAGTACATGTAGTACTGCAGTGTGGGATGTGTCCGGCACTGCAGGATAGGAGGTATCCAGGACCAGCATGGAGCACAAGCGGTCGGCGTTGAGGGTTGTTCGTAACTCGGGGACTGCCTATATTTACACCCCTTTATTGGTCAGACCTGGAGCATTAGAAACCTGTATATACTTCCTTCCCCAACCTCCTTACCCATCTCTTGATGGATGATAACATTTCTATCCAACATCTAGAAAGTCTACCTTATACTTGCAAAAGCAATTCTCCAAAATCTAAAAAAGTTTGGCAAGGTTTGCTTAACCGGTTCCTGCCCAGCCTATTGTACAATGACATATAAAAAAAATAAGTTTTGCGCTGTATCTGACGTAAAGTGAAGATTGTAAACACACGTGTAAAGTAAATTCATATTCATATAAAATGCAATTATTAACTATTGATTGCATATAAAAAGTGCAAACAAATGAATATGTGCAACAAAAAGTCCAAATTAAAAAGGGGAGGCTACAGATTTTCAGTCCCAATTGTTGCTATTAGAGACCACAGATGTCCACTAAAAGCGTCACCACAGCACGTGCTTCCACTACCCATAGGAGAGATTGAACACGCTTACTGATGTAAATGGACTCCAATGCTGGCAGCACTGAGTCAAACAGGCATGGGAAGCTGGATATCTCCAAGATAGTGGTCTATGGAGTAACTTTAGGGATCTGACATCATGTCATTCCAGAAGTAAATATGACCATGTCATTCTCAAGGGTTTTTTCATCAAGACCTCTCCAGAACATGATCACTAAAGTATTCCACAATGCAATGACATGGGTAAAACTCGACCTGACGTGTTTTCGTCTAATAAGACTTCATCACCAGATGATGTCCTAGATGAAACATGTTGGGTGGAGTCGATAGCAACAATTGCGACTGAACGTTTGTAGCCTCCCCCTTTTTTATTTGAACTCTGCACATATTCCTATTTTACTCCCATTTAAAAATTTGATATTTTGTGCTATTATAGCAACTCACAAGAAAACAGTAAGGAAATTATTATTTATTATTTAAGGTACTTGTATAGCGCCGTCAATTTACGCAGCACTTTACATATACATTGTACATTCACATCGGTCCCTACCCTCAATGAGCTTACAATCTAAGGTCCCCAACTCAATTCATATACTAGGGCCAATTTAGACAGAAGCCAATTAACCTACCAGCATGTCTTTGTAGTGTGGGAGGAAACCGGAGTACCCGGGGGAAACCCACACAGGCACAGGGAGAACATACAAACTCCAGGCAGGCAGTAGAAGAAAAGAAGAAGACCTGGACAGCCGCACACCGGAATGGATAAATCCGTCTTTTTATTCAAAATACAGGATCATGGGGTACACAGAACACGACTGTGGGGTGGTACAAAAACAGCTGACGCGTTTCGCACTTACACCAAGTGCTTACTCATAGCTATGAGTAAGCACTTGGCGTAAGTGCGAAATGCGTCAGTTATTTTTGTACCACCTGGGGCTCTTCTCTTCCTGGAGGTAATGAGACACAAGCACTCTGGTTTAAGCCCCTCTTTGAGGGGAGGATCCCACATCATCCAGGCAGGTATTGTCATGGTTGGGATTCGAACCAGCGACCCTTTTTACTGCTAGGCGAGAGTGCTACCCACTTACACCACTGTGCCCCCCATAATGCTCATCAATGTCCACCACTCTCAGGGCATCAAGTTTCCATTGCGTAAGGGTTGAAGGTACAGGGGCTACCCACAGAGCGGCCTCAGCTGGAATACCGAAGGAATCCGAATGCAGCAGGGGGGCAGACGTGACGTCACTTGTGATGCAGGGTGAGCATAGCGACACATTTATGGAAGTTGCTGTGTGCTATTGTGATACTCCCATGTGCATGCGCATGAGTGATGTCATTGCTGAAGAGGAGGAGCCAAAGATGGAAGTACCCAGGGCCAGCGGGAGTGGTAACAGCAACAGTGTTTTTTTGTTTTTGTGGGGTTTTTTTTCTCCTTAAGACCCCATTCACACAGGGGCAACACGACTTGCAGGTCGCTTCAGCGAGGCGACCTGCAAACGACTGCCCGGGCGACTTGCAAAATGACTTCTGTATAGAAGTCTATGCAAGTCGCCCCAAGTCGCCCCCGAAGTCGTACAGGAACCTTTTTCTAAGTCGGAGCGACTTGCGTCGCTCACCTTAGAACGGTTCCATAGCACAGAACGGGAGGCGACTTGTCAGGCGACTAGGTCGCCTGACAAGTCGTCCCTGTGTGAATGGGCTCTAATGCTTTCCCTGCATTAAAGTAAAAAAACACCCCTCTAACTGTTCTCCCCATCCCTAAAACGCCTACCTGCCATCTCTCATGATCCAGCACAGTCCCCGGCTGCAGCAGCACTGCTCTCTCCAAGTCTCACAGGAGACACTGAGAGCAGTAGGAGCGATTGGCTTTTCCTGCTGTCAGTCAAATCCTGCCAGGAGTAAGTGGGGGGGGGCGTGGCTGAGCCGTGCTGTGTGTGTCTATGGATGTATGTGACCTGGCTCAGATAGGAGCCCTCACAAATGCCGCCCCAGCACGCAGTTTGCTGAGAAGGGGGCACCTGCAAGAAAGGGGGAGCAGACAGTGCCGACGTGGGACTCAAGAAAAGGAAGTAAGCGGCAGCTCTTTGCATTATCATTGCACAGAGCAGGCAAGTACACTATAAACCGCCTCCTCCTTCTTTTTTCTTAGTGTTTTTTTTTTTTGCTAAAAAAAAAGAAAACTATTTTCACTGAATATTACACTTCTGTACTCCAAAGCTTGGTTGGCAGTTCTCATGCGTCTCATGTTTGTAACAAATTTTGATTGTAGGCCACATTTCAGCTCCACAGAGCACCATAAGTCACGTTTGTTTTGTTTCCTATCTGCTGTTCTTTCTATTTCTTTGACACGATGTGGAAAACTGAACGACTTTCAGGATTCTTCTCAATAAAAATTTTCTTGATCTAGAAAAAAAAAACAAAAAAAACGGTTTCAACATCTCAAGTGTTTTAAGCAAAGGATTTTGTTGCAAAGATCTGCCAATGTGAAGCCAAATTGCCGCCCCCCTCCTGTGTCATGTCTCTGTAATTGCTGTTGTCTGAATTCTGGAATTTTGCTCTCCTTTGTTATGCAATGCTCCTTAACCACTTAAGGACTGAGCCTCGTTTTGAGATTTGGTGTTTACTGGTTTAAAACAGTTTTTTTGCTAGAAAATTACTTAGAACCCCCAAACATTATATTTTTTTTCTAACACCCTAGAGAATAAAATGGTGGTAATTGCAATACTTTTCGTCACACCGTATTTGCGCAGCAGTCTTACAAGCGCACTTTTTTAGGAAAAAAATCACTTTTTTTAATAAAAAAATAAGACAACAGTAAAGTTAGCCCAATTTTTTTTTTCATATTGTGAAAGATAATGTTACGCCAAGTAAATTGATACCCAACATGTCACGCTTCAAAATTGCGCCCGCTCGTGGAATGGCAGCAAACTTTTACCCGACGTTTAAAAAAACTCTACAGGTTGCATGTTTTGAGTTACAGAGGAGGTCTAGTGCTAGAATTATTGCTCTCGCTCGAATGATCGCGGTGATACCTCACATGTGTGGTTTGAACACCGTTTACGTATGCAGGCGCTACTCATGTATGCGTTCGCTTCTGCACGCGAGCTCGATGGGACGTGTTAATTTTTTTTTTCTTATTTATTTTACTTTTTAGTTTTTACACTGTTCTTTAAAAAAAAAAAAAAAATGTCACTTTTATTCCTATATGTAAACATCCCTGTAATAGGAAAAAAGCATGACAGGACCTCTTAAATGTGAGATCTGGGGTCAAAAAGACATCAGATCTCATATTACACTAAAATGCAATAAAAAAAAAATAAAAAGAAATTTTGTCATTTAAAAAAAAAAAAAAGTGTCCCTTTTAAGAGCTATGGGCGGAAGTGACGTTTTGATGTCGCTTTCCCTCTGCAATGGTATGGAGACGGGTGGGGGCCATCTTCCCCTCACTCAGCTCCATACCACACATGGAGAAGGACCCGATCGCCTCCGCCGCTGCCGGCGGCTCCGGTAAGCGGCAGAGGGCATCAGAATGGGGCGGGATAAGGGGCCCCTTTCCCGCCACCAAAAAAAAAAAGATCTTGCGGCGAATACGCCGCAGAGACCACTTTTATCTGAAAGCGGACCGCCCGCTGAAAAAGAGGATACCGGGGTTATGGTAGCTAGCTGCTGCCATCACAACGGTATTCCTCTTCAAACAGCCGACGTATAACGTCTTCAGTTCCTTCTGAATATTAACAGTACATTTCCTGGTATGTGAGTGTGCCTAGGCACTCCTGTCCTGTAGCCTCATAGCTGTATATCTGAAGTGTGACATCATCAAAGGATGGGTACACATGGGCAAAAAACAGCTGGTTTGGCAGGAACCGGATGACTTTAGGCCCGTGTGTACAGTTGTCTGTTCAACAGAAGCCAATCTTACAACCGGCTTATGTCGAATGAGCATGCTGGAAAACTGGCATCCAATCTGCACTGGCAGCCAATGGCTGAGAGCCGGTGTGTTCTGATGGGGGTAGTGGTGGTGGGGGGGGGCAGTCCCCCTGTCAGAATGCAATAGCACAGCGGGGGGAGATCGCCACACTGCGACGTTGCACCCAAACAAAATTGATGTCCTTTTTTCCCACAAATAGAGCTTTCTCTTGGTGGTATTTGATCACCTCTGCGGTTTTTATTTTCTGCGCTATAAACAAAAAAAGAGCGACAATTTTGAAAAAAAAGCAATATTTTTTACTTTTTGCTATAATAAACATCCCCCAAAAAATATATTAAAAAAATAGCTTTCATTTGTTGGTATTTGATCACCTCTGGGTTTTTTATCCGCCAAAAATATATAAAAAAAAACACTATTTTTTTTTTTCTCAGTTTAGGCCGATATGTATTCTTCTTCTATATATTTTTTGGTAAAAAAAAAAAAAAATATCGCAATAAGCGTATATTGATTGGTTTGCGCAAAAGTTAGCTACAGAATAGGGGATCGTTTTATGGCATTTCTATTATTAATTTTTTTTTATATTAGTAATGGTGGCGATCTGCGATTTCTATCGTGACTGTGACATTATGGCGGACACATCGGACACTTTTGACACTATTTTGGGACCATTGTTATTTATACAGCGATCAGTGCTATAAAAATGCACCGATTACTGTGTAAATGACACTGACAGGAAAGGAAAGGGGTTAAACACTAGGGGGCGATCAAGGGGTTAAGTGTGTCCTAGGGAGTGATTCTAACTGTGGGGGGGGGGGGGGGGGGTGAGCTACCTTAGACATGACAGCGATCACTGCTTCCGATCACAGGGAGCAGTAGATCTGTCATGTCACAAACCAGAACAGGGAAATGCCTTGTCTACATAGTGACGTTTTGATGTCGCTTTCCCTGTGCAATGGTATGGAGACAGGTGGGGGCCATCTTCCCCTCACTCAGCTCCATACCACACATGGAGAAGGACCCGATCGCCTCCGCCGGCAGGGGCCCCTTTCCCGCCACCAAAAAAAAAAAAATGATCTTGCGGCGAATACGGAAATGCCTTGTCTACATGGGCATCTCCCCTTTCTGCGACTTCGTGACACGATCGCCGGGACACTAGCGGACATCAAGTCTGCAGGTCCCGCGGGCACGGCCACACAGACACTATGTAAAACTGGCATTATTTACAGATTAAAGGGGCAGCAATGGGTTCCAATGTCGCACCCCCATACGATACGCAAACACATTTATGAACATGATTAAAATGTCCTTTATATATATATATATATATATATATATATATATATATATATATATATATATATATATATATATATATATAATAAAATCTTTCTGGAAAACTGCCAGGGAAGGTACAGATTTGTGGACGATGTGTTTGCTGTGTGGGGTGGCGACATTTGAACCCTATTATTGTTTGATAAATATTTGAATTATCTTATTCCTGGTTTGAAATTCAATATGGTGTACAGTGTAACAGAAATTTCCTTCCTGGACACCACGTTGAAAACCAACCAGATGAAAATTGATAGCGATCTCTATGTTAAAAGTACAGATCGCAACCAATTGTTACATTTTGGCAGTTTTCACCCTCAGTCTGTTTTTAATTCTATTCCTAAAAGCCAACTAATGAGGGATCAGAGAATAGTTAGTGATCCGCAACGTCCTGAAGAGAGTTTAAAAGAAATGGAAACTAAACTAATCAACAGAAATTATCCTGAAGCATCAATAAAAAAGGGAACATTTAAATCTAAACAAGATTAGTACAAACAAAAAACACACGAAAAGATTACCTTTTTGTTACACAATTTCATCAGTTTTCACATATCGTGATCAATATAATTAAGAAACACTGGAATTCATTGAGGGAAAGTTTATCCCACTATAGAAGAATTCTGGAGTCTACCATTACCCTCATATAGAAAGGGTAGGATTTTGAGAGATCGATTGGTAAGATCCGATCAATTTTCCCCTCTTTTCGGCTACAAAAGTCCGACAGCCCAAACAAACTTTCGGACTTTTGGCGGACTTGCGGCAGACTTTATAATGAACCGGCTTGCCTACATATGATCACACAAAAGTCAGACGGATTCGTAGATGATGACGTACACCGGACTAAAATAAGGAAGTTTGTAGCCAATAGCTGCCCTAGCGTCGTTTTTTGTCTGTCGAACTAGCATACAGACGAGCGGATTTCTGGGTCCGGCGTAGTTACGACGTAAAGATTTGAAGCAGGTTCCAAATCTAAAGTCCGTCAGATTTTGCGGCTGGAAAAGTCCGCTGAAAGTCCGGGGAAGCCCACACACGATCGGATTGTCAGCCGGCTTTAGTCCGTCGGCATCCGTCGGACTTTTGTAGACGAAAAGTCCGACCGTGTGTACGCGACATTTATTCCCAGGACAACTTTTCTGGGACCAAAAGATTTGGGATCATTTCCACGTCTATCATGTATCCAATGTAATTCCATTGTAAAGGGAAAGAGTATATCACACCCACATAGAGGCTTTGATATTCCAATCAAGGGCCACTACACCTGCCAAACATCATATGTGATTTATGCCATAAAATGTCCGTGTGGATTATTATATATTGAAAGGTATTAATAAAAATAGGAGAGAGGGGGGGACGTGAACTAATTTTAAGAAAACGTGAGGCTCATTGGATACATTTTCTTAATACTATTACTCCAAAAGGTTTAAATACAGATTTGGATCTTTGTATGATTTATGATACATTATTTATAAAAGTATTTTATGGTATCCTTTTGAATATTTAGATTATGATGCCTTTTATATGTATATATTTTTTCTACATAATGACAATGTGATGGTTCCTTAGTGAATAATGAGATGAGTTTCTACATGGTTAACTATTTGTATTATCAGTGGTTTGAAATGATTAATGAACAAAGGAATACAATTGTACTAATGAATTAACCATAGATTGATTCTATATGTGAATTTTTTGGAAAAATGTTAAAGTGCAATGTCTGTGATCAAAATGTTAGATGTGTTCAGATCTGAGGAAGGGCGTCAGCATGTGAGCCCCAAACGGAAATCTTTTTGAACACTTTCTGAGATGTAACTTTACAAACCTTTGAACAAATAAACAAAGTTTTTAAGTGCAGCAATCCTCTGGACTCTTTGCTTATATGTATGGTCAGTGGGGAGACCAGATTGCTTTGCACTAACTGCAGACCGGGCGCAGCTTTCCTCAACCACATTGAAGATTTACAGTGGAACCTTGGTTTACGAGTAACATGGTTAACGAGCGTTCTAAAAGATGAGCAACTTTTTTTTTTTTGTTTTTAAATTCTGACTCTGTTTGCGAGTGTTGTGTCGCAAAACGAGCAGAATTCAAGCTAATGGGGTGTGCAGTACCGCATTTGACCAGAGGTGCGGGGGCGCCGGGGACACTCGGAACGGTTCGGAGCTGTTCGAAATCAATCGATAATACTGGAAAACACTCAGTTTCCGAGGCTTTCCAAGTTCAGCCGAGCTGTCCCCGAGTATTTCCGACTCTCCGACGCCTCCCCCCCCCCCCCTACCTCTGGCCACATGCAGTATTGCATGCAATAGAAGTCAATGCGGAACAAATTATCTTTGTTTCCATTTGACTTCTATGGGGAAACTCGCTTTGATATGCGAGTGCTTTGAATTACAAGAATTCTCCTGGAACGTGCCATGCAAAAAATAAACGCAGAGGTGGTCGAAACCACCACAATAAAGCTCTTTGTGGGGGAAAAAAAAGACATTAATTTCATTTTTTGCACAGCGTTGCATGACCGCACAGTTGTCAGTGCCATATCGCAAAACATGGCCTGGTCATGAAGGGGAGTAAATCTTCCAGAGGGCAAGTGGGTAATAATGGTAAAGCCAAACTCCAGGTATGGATTTTATTGCTTGGTTGCATTGGTCCAGCTTCTACCAATGTAAGTATGATATATACCATGTCTGTGGGACCTCAGTGGAAGAGGGATATCTCTGTAGTAGTTACTACTACTACTACACCGCTACTACAGTGTTCTCTGTGGTTTTCTGGGTCCTGTGCCGGGCAGCTGCCCTGCTGCATAGTAACCACAGAGGGGGATGTTTCCGAGGCATTTTTCTTAATTAAATTTCTGAATTCTTGAATTCAAAAGGTGTTCTGGTTGGATGAGGTAGAACAAGATATTGACATCACTACCTCTGCACCACCCTATAGCCCCTCCCCTCCTCCTTGGCTCATTAGGGCTCTGTGATGGTCTCTGCCCCTCTGCAGAGGGAGCTCTTGAAGTTCTGCAGTCACATGGCTGCCCAAAAATGTATAAAGTCGAGGTATTTTGCAAGCAGTTTTTAAAATTTAGCTAAGAGTGATATTACACAATCTTTGAAGTACCATAGGAATGTTTTTTTGTACTTTTGCCTTCTCATTTACTTTATTTTTTTTTTTTCGTTTTTATTAGCATTTTACAAAATGTTTGCAAAAATAATCTAGTATATCAAATACAAGATTTGGTACAAAAAAAAACATTTCTAGTTAGGCATTCCGTCTACTTGAACTTTTATAATGGACTGTACGCTGCACACAGAAATTGAAGGACAACATTTGAAATGTCCTCTTTTTCCTTTTTGTAGGAACAATTAGAAGAAGCCAACACTGCGCTAGAATCGGCGTCCCGACTTACCGAACAGCTGGACCTAAAAGAGGAGCAGATAGAGGAGCTCAAGAGACAAGGTGAGCTTAGCATGTTGTCTGTGCCGAATCGGATCAGCAAAATAGTATTACACATAAGGCATCTTAAAGTGCACTTGAGGTATACCAAGGTGGCATCTCGGGCACTAATTTTGCATATCATTTTAGTACGCTGGAAGTGTTATTGCAGCCTGGTGGATCCAGGCCTTAATGGGTCTAGGACAGGGGTGTCAGACTCCATTTCATCGCAGGCTGCAACAGCGTTATGGTTGCCTAAAGGGCCAGTTTTGTCTGTAAGACTAGATGTCCCGAGTGCCACACCATCAAAAGTCCCCCACCCTCCCTTACATCACAGTGCTTGCCTCCACCTCAACCCCCTCTCCCCCCTTACCTTGCGCTGCTGTGGGGAAGCAGAATGTGCAGAGTCTGGAGGAGGACCAGAGGAAGGCTGCAGTCAGCTGCCGGAGTCTGCAGAATGCTGAGACCAGGGGAGGCGGAGATGAGGGGTTGCTGCGGCTGTGCAGAGAGACACGGGATCTGGTGGAGGAGTACTGTCCCCCTTGTTGCTGCTGACTGCTGAGTCAAGGTGGGTGGCGGAGACGAGGAGGGTGCCACAACTCCAGGAGAGGTGTGGGGGCCACATGAAATGGCCTACCCAGCCATGTTCAGCCTGTGGGCCTTGTGTTTCACACATGTGGTCTAAAAGATGTCATCCAAGCAGAGCCGCACGCAGAATGTCATCCAAGTAGTGATTCATGTAGAGATCGGCTTCAGCTAGGCTCCTCCCATGCCGCTCCCCATTGACGCGTTTCACCCTCTCAAGGGCTTAATCGTAGAGGATTATGCCTGTGGGAGGGTGAAACATGTCGGGAGGGGGGGGAGGGGCTGACATTCTGTGCTCTCTTTTGCTGGATGGCAGATATTATTGTGCCAAGCAGACAAATTTGGAGCACCAGCACCTTGTTATATTCTTGGAGGTGCCAGGTAATATGTACACGGTGGCTTGGAGCGGTACTTTTTCATGGGATCTCAAAGTTAATGGATATGAAGGAGAAGAATATTTGGAGGAGAGAATCCCCAGCAGCTGTTTTTGCCTTACGGGTAAAAGCGACAGTTGGATTTGGTTTTTGTGTATGAAATGCATCCCTTTCTTTAGTTTTGTCATTCCTACCTGGGCAGGTATGTTTAATGAAAGCTGATCTCCAGGCAATGTTCCAAGGCATATAAAAAAAAAAAAGAGATGAATTTACCGTGTATCCTCACAGGGTGACATTTGTGGATACACTAATAAAAGTATGCCAACATCCCGATATTATATGAGAAAAGCTAGGAATTGCAAAAATGGACTTCATAGGCACACATGTTAAGATAAAAGTTTAGAATTTTAATTAAATAAAGTTAAAAAAATTCATGTACAACACATAAAAGAAATCACACATCATAAAATGCTGACATAGAATGTTTGACCCTGAGGACTCGAATAACGCCTCCAATTATAGCGTTTTGATCTAGGACAGGGATATGCAATTGGTGGACCTCCAGCTGTTGCAAAACTACAAGTCCCATCATGCCTCTGCCTCTGGGTGTCATGCTTGTGGCTGTAAAAGTCTTGCTATGCCTCATGGGACTTGTAGTTCTGCAACAGTTGGAGGTCCGCTAATTGCATATCCCTGATCTAGAAACTGATAGGTATGATGAAGTATAACCAGTAGCACTATCCACAGGAGGTAAGGTGCATGGAGTGGTTGAGTCACAAGAAAATTTTCACTCTACATGCCGTTGCATGCGCGATTGCGCTTCTTCAGGAGCTTACAGATCTAATGAACATGTAAAAAACAATAGATGAGTATACACACACAAATTAAAATTCTAAACTTTTATCTTAACATGTGTGCCTATAGAGTCCTTTTTTTTTAAATTCATAGCTTTTCTCAATGTTCTAATGCAAATGGGAAGAAACAAGGAACATCACTTGAAGGACTCCTCAAGGGTGCTTGGCCACGGCTCGCCTGCCATACAAACTGCAAAAAGGAAGAAACGGCTGCACTCCAAGATGATGAATAGGAGTGCTTTATTGATCCATCCAAGTGACACACCACAGAAAAAACAATATTCAAGGCATCAAGGCAGCCCTGTTTCACACAGTATCATGTGCTTAATCATTGCAATGATTAAGCACGTGATACTGTGTGAAACAGGTCTGCCTTGATGCCTTGATTGTCGTTTTTCCCTGTGGTGTGTCACTTGGATGGATCAATAAATCACTCCTATTCATCATCTTGGAGTGCAGCCGTTTCTTTTTTTTTTTAATTTTCTAATGCAAGCAGTGTTAGTACTTGAATTTGACTTGGTGTCAGAATCTTGCAATCTCTGTACAACACAACTCAGACTGGTAGAGGAAAAACAAGAAGCCAGTCTGTTGTGCTGCAGTGTGCATGTGCGAGTGAGGAACAGGCTGATATGAGGAGAGAGCAGGATGATGGAGAAATTGGCTCATCAGTCTGCTGCTTCTCTTTTCACTGTCCAATGACAGGCTGGAGGAGGGACAAGACCTGTAAGTTACTGAACTGCAGCAGAGAAAAATCAGGTCTCCTCCTTCCCCTTGCCAGGCTGGACTGTGCTGTATGACAGAGCAGTGTTAATCTCAGAATTGCATGGACACAAAATCTTTGGCAGGTAAAACAGCTGCTATTTCATCTGTGTGTATATAGTGGTTTGCCTGGAGTTCTGTGGAGTTGTGCGCTGCAGTTTTTGAATATGAAATGTTTTAAGTTTTCAAACGCGTTTTTTTTTTTTTTTTTTAATAACAGTTTTGTGCCTTAAAAAAACCAGTAAAGTTAGCATATTTTTTTTGCATAATGTGAAAGATGAAGTTACGCCAAGTAAATAGATACCCAACATGTCACGCTTCAAAATTGCACACGCTCATGAAATGGCGCCACAGTTTAGTACTTTAAAATCCCCATGGGCGACGCTTTAAATTTTTTTCACTGGTTGCATGTTTTGAGTTACAGAGGAGGTCTAGAATTATTACTCACTCTAACGTTCGTGGCAATACCTCACATGTGTGGTTTGAATACTGTTTTTATATGTGGGCGGGACACGTATGTGTTCGCTTCTGCGTATGAGCACACGGGGACAGGGGCGCTTTAAAATTTTATTTTATTTTTTTTTTTTTTTAATTGTTAATTTTACTTTTTTTTTTTTTTAGCTTGATACTTTTTAAAAAAATATTTTTTGATCACTTTCATTCCTATTACAAGGAATGTAAACATCCCTTGTAATAGGAATAGACCTCACATCTCACCTCTAGGCTGGGAAGCCTGAAATTAAAATAAAGAAAAAACGATCTTGGCTTCCCAGCCGTTTCTTTGAATGCGGAGGCTGGACGTGACATCATAACATCGCACCCGGCCTCCAATTGATCATAGAGACTCCGGCGACCCTCTGGACTGCCGGAAATCTCTATGGTAAACATCCGGGGCCCGGTGGATCCTGTCTCCGATTCACCGGAGGGAGGTGGGATGTCCCTTCTCGCCACCCGTAAGAAAGCTCAAGCGGCAGAACAGCCCACTATGATCGTTCTTGTGGTGTAGGGCAGGGATATGCAATTAGCGGACCTCCAGCTGTTGCAAAACTACAACTCCCATCATGCCTCTGGGTGTCATGCTTGTGGCTGTCAGAGTCTTGCTATGCCTCATGGGACTTGTAGTTCTGCAACAGCTGGAGGTCCGCTAATTGCATATCCCTGGTGTAGGGAATCGCCGGCTGAAAAAGCCGGTATCTGAATGATACCTGTAGGTGCAACCATCATTCAGATGTACCCGCTCAAAGTGAAGGACATCATATGACGGCCGGCGGGTAGGAAGAGGTTAAATAAAAACTGTTACTATGCAGAGTTATCATGATGGACAGATGACTGTTGCAGACCAGACTTTAGGTCTGCGTGATATTTCATTGATTATCTTGCAGTAGGGTAGTTCTGAGTGTACTTCATGCCAGGGACCCGGTCTACATGGAGTGTGTATATTCTCCCTCTGTTGTTACATTGATGCTCTATTGTATATACTGTGCACCATTTTATATTTGTCACAAAGAGTGGTTCTAAGAACCCCTCACACTTGAAGTCCTTATATAAGTTACTATGCCTTTCAGCACTCTGGAGCAGGTCTGCTCTCCCTCAATCTAATATATGGCCATGCCGGGACCCGTAGGGAGCCCCCCCCCCACGCCTTGCCGGGCACCGTCTCAACCAGTAGGGAGGCTCCGTACCTTTCCGTGACCCCCGGAGCTGTCTCATTGGCAGGCCCCTCACCTTGAGGTCTCTAGGGTTAATGAGTATGTTGTCATACTTAAGCACATAACTAAAAAAAACTTAATTACACAGAGCACTAGCTGTGACAATCCGATTCTATGTGAAATGGCTCTGTTTATAAACCAAGCCTGGTCAATCAGCAAGGCATAATCGACAATCATGAGAGCACGACGATCACATGACTTTGAGTAAACCAATAAATGGTGCTGCGCTCCAAAACAAATGCTGGCGTGATCAAATAAAGTGCTGCGTATATAACACATCACTCAATATCCTGAATTACAACAGTGAGTAAAATACAAAATATAAAATCCCATAAAAATTGACTGTGAGTGAAATTCACTGTGCAAAATATCTCTATAAACCAAAGGTATGTCCATAAATAAAGTGCAGAAAAAACCAAATTGTAGATCTTTAAACATCAATAATGAAGCAAAGAAATATATACAATGTAAAAAAACAGTTCAAAATAGATGAATGGTGTCTTCAGAGAAAGGTGCTAGTGAATTAAAGTGCTGAAAAAATTGCTTCTGACAACAGTGACTTTTGCATCTAGCAGAAAGGTGATAGTGACTGTGAAGGTTCAATCTTCGGTGCAATTACGCGTGTCGTCACAGCTACGTGACTTTATCAGTGAAGTCATGTGACTGTGACGACACGCGTACTTCTTTGGAGCTGTGTTTGAGCCCTGTCGGTGTTTGCTGCAACCAAATATATTTTTATTGTACATTTTTAGTGAGCGCGGGAATACTCTTTGTTTTACTGATCACATGACTTTGTTGATAAACAGCTGATTAGTGTTTAATGTTATAATTTCTTGAAATTTCACCTCACCCTAAGGAGTCATTTATGGCCCGTTGCATGCTTAAAAGACACCGTAACGTCACCTTCCCCCATTGACTCTAATGCACGGTCACCCCCAATTTCGTCCATCTCCTCTAATGAAGAACTGGTGCATATCTTATGCTTTTGCACACAGAACATTTTCGGCATGCTGTCAAACGTCTTGTGGAAAAAAATGTTTTGGTTTTGTTTTAGTAAAATGAGCAATTCTTTCCTTGTTCCCGCGTTGTATGGGGCCGTGTTTACACATCGCTATGCGGGTCTGTTATTCATTTTGCTAACGTGAAACCCCAAAACGTTTTCATCGACTTCGTCTGGGTTAAATAAGAATTACACATTTGTGGATGGAAACCCAGATGGCAAACATATCATCATCTCCTTAATATTCTAAACCGCAGCGTATGCCGCGAGCGCCCGAGCCAGCTACGCTCAGACTTTTCTTGCGCACTCTGCCGTCCCTTGTTTGGGTGTTCTTCAATCAAATTGTACCAGCTCTGGCAGTTGGCCGCGTTCCTTGTAATATCATATTTCATATCCCCCCCCCCCCTCTCACCCCCTTTCCTGCCATTTTTGAAAAATTTGTAAGGATTAGATTAGATGGAGTTTTGTAGATTAATAACGCGCTAATTGTTTTCTCTGGGAGAATAAACCGGCCCGGTGTTGATGTTAGAACAAAAACCTTCGAGAACTCCAAACACATTAGGTTGGCTAGACAGGAAATTCCATAACCTAAATGTTTATTTTGCGAGCAGATTAATGAATTAATGCTCCATAATGTGCTCTCGCTCTGGGCCTGCCGGACATGGTGTGCCGGATTCCACGGGCTGAGACCTTCTAATGATTAACTCCTTCAGGAACGTTCATGGCAATCAACATTTCCATTTATCCTTTTCACATGCATTTTGTTTTTTTTTCAACACAGATATGTCTGGGTAATGTTGGAATTTCACACTACGGCCAAATGTTTGTAGGCACCTGACCATCGTACCCATGAGTTTGTTTGACCTCTATTACAAATTCATGGTCATCAATATGAAGTTGATCCCCTTTTTGTGGCTATACCATCATCCAATCCTCTGGGTAGGCTTTCCACAAGAATTTGTGGGAAACTCTGGCCATTTGTGGGATCAGGTACTGATGTTGGATGAGCAGACCTGTCTCACAATCGACATTCCAATTCTTCCCGAAGGTGTTCAGAAGGGTTGAGATCAGGGTCCTCTGCAGGACACTCATGCTCCTCCACACCAAAGTGGCCAAACCATGTCCTCATGGTGGAACAGAAAAAGGTCTTCACCAAACTGTTGCCACAAGGCTGGAAGTTCACAATTGTCTACAATGTCTTTGCATGACATACAGTTAATGAACCCTTCACCGGAGATACCTGAACTCGGTCATTTGAAGGAAAGTCCACATAAATGTGGCCATTAAGGTAGGGGAATGGGTATCTGGTTTAAATGCCATTCCTAAAAATGGTATTTAAGGAGGAACTCAAGCCCCCCTCCCTGCCCCATATTGTTGTTTTTTTACTCCGTTAACCTATTTTGTTAGTGTTGTGCACAATTCATTTTTTTTTTTAAATCAGAAAAAAGTAGAGAATCCTACAGGTACATCATGTACGATGCAATGATCCTTGAAAATACAATTGGCAATGAGCATCAAAAAAGACCAATATCGATTTTGACTAAGACACAGGAGCAAGTCTTGGATGAAGTACAAATGTAACCAGCAAAAAGGAAAATTGCACATTACACCATATCTAAGATACAAACAAAAGAAAATAAACAAAAAAAGAGAATGTCCTTTATAGGGATAAGCGCTGACTAGTCACCAAACTCCCCCTATGGAGCTTCAGCCCTCAAGATGTCTATTCATTACTAACTGATTTAGTGCAAGGTTTGGGACATCTAGCCAAGGTTGCCACATTGAGTAAATATTTTTTGGGAACATTTCAGTGTTTGTACGTTATTTTCTCACGAATGAGCATAGTATTCACCTGTTCTACCCATTGCTTCTTAGTCGGGATATGAGGAGACCTCCAATAAGGGGCAATCAATTTGCGAGCACAATTCACATATTTACTTGGGCAGCCAATCAAGCGTTCTCCTACCACTTCCACAAGCAGGATCCAGTGCCGCCGTGTTTGTTGTGAGATCATCAGGTGCTGGGTGTCTCTTCCTCATTCAGGCAGCCCCACATCCCAATCCCCCCGATGATGTGATGTTGGAATTGCCCTTCTCCAGCCTTGGTGAATGGACCGTGAAGTATCTAGGGATATGTGATGTGCATGTCGCAGGAGGCTTCACAGTAGAGAAGCCGTTGTCACCTCTACTAATGACCCTTTCACACGGGCGGACTGATTTAGGTCCGCCTGTCAGTTTTTCAGACGGACCTGATTGGACCCTTCAGTCTACTCCTATGGATTGGTGAGTGTCGACAGACGTGTGTCCATTGACACCCGCTGACATCCGATCCTGTCTGCTAAAAACAAACGGATGGGGGAGCCGTTCCCGATTTATCTGGTGAGTTGGATCGGATAGCAGTTGGGTTTATACAGACAGGTGGTAGGCATAGAGGAGAGCGGGATGTGTCTGCATAAGCGGAGCGGATCCGCCTGCTCAGCGGGATCCGCAGACCGACTCCACGCCGAGCAGATGGACTCCAGTGGAGCCCACCCCATGTGTAAAGGCGCCTTACCTAGGCGAGAATGGCAGGCAGGATGGACCATACAAAGGTAACTGCTTCCCAGCCTTGGGGACCCTTTAACTGGAGTATTATGCCCCGAGAGGGGTGGTGGGGGACAGGTCTTCCCAGTCATGTGACCACTGATTGTCACGTGAACAGGAACCAGTCCCACCAACTTCTTATCATTACTAGAAACTATGAGCTATCTTTGACAGCTCGGACACTGTGCTGGGAGCCTGCTTTCATCAGAAACCTCTGATGCATATGTATTAAAGCCCGCCCTCTCTGCGGCCGCACATATCTGTTACATGGGCAGCAAAAGGTTGAAAAAAAATGTAAAGGATTAACAAGCAATGCCATTTTGGATTGCAGGGGAGTTGGGGGTAATGATGAGAGCAGTGATTCTTGGTGCACCAAGAGGTTTGAGGCAACCCCAATCTGACCTTGACGTTAGTCAAACTTTATTGTAATATATACAAAAGGTCTACCCAGAACCTGATAGTACTGACGCGTTTCACCCACAAACGGTCTACAACTTTCTCCTATCTGAGTGCAACATGTCTGGGTGAACCCTCTGTATGTGTTGTCTGGAACCATAAAGTTTAACATTGAGGTGCTGTGCCAGGAGCATGGATGAGTGATGGTTCCCTTTTTCCAGCAGCCTGTCTACTTTGGGGAATTTTGGGTATTCCTGGCCCTCCTTTGCATCTTCTGCTCCAATATCTACCAAATAGTGACATTTCTGAGGGGGACTGACCCTTTAAGGAAAACTACATGCGTAGAAGGGTTAACCTCTCGTTCCCCAGAATGGTCTTCTGAATATGGCCGCCTGTTTACATCACCGCTCAGCTAATTTTCCAGCAGCTGTAAAAGTTGTCTGTCCTACGAGACTAAATGAAAAAACACTTTTTTTTTTTTTGTTACCCTTAATAAGATCTTGGCGGCGGTTTGCGCGGTAAATGGATACGCACTTGTCTCCACTCGCTGTGGTGAAGCTTGACATCCTGTCATGAAATTAGGTCATAAAATGGGTTTTAAAGGCGAGCTTTTTTTATAGTAATATGTGTGCTCGGACGCCGTCTTCCAACCTGACCAGCCTTGTGCTGCAAATATCTTTTCAAGGTGCGGGATTATTTTTGTGGAAACTGACTGGAAGCGGATGGATGAGGGGCGCGTGCTGCTGGTTTTATGGTCAGACCTCTAGGGGTTTTTTTTTTTTAACCCTTAGATTGCTTTTAACTTTGTAAGCTTTTATAGTCTTTGTTTTATAGGGCTGTGAAGCAGCTGTTGTACATACTGATATAGATTATATCATCTTGCCATTAAAAGCAATTGCTGCATTTTGTATTGCTGGGCTGACCTTCGGTCTTCCCTTCCGTCTTGTACCGGCTCCTCTCCTGGACTGAAATGGCTTCTTCTGATTTCACTGCACACTGTGAGCTTCTCACAATGTGCATTAGAAGCTGCAGCAAGTCAGATAGAGCCCCGCCCCATTTCCTGGCTGGAGGACATCCCACATCATCTAGGGCAGGGGTAGGCAACCTCGGCCCCCCAGCTGTTTTGAAACTACAAGTCCCATGAGACATTGCAAGACCCTGACAATCGCAGGCATGACCCCTAGAGGCAGAGGCATGATGGGATTTGTAGCTTCACCACAGCTGGAGGGCTGAGGTTGCCTACCCCTGATCTAGGGCATGGGTGCTCAACCTGTGGCCTTCCAGCTGTTGCAGAACTACAAGTCCAATGAGGCATTACAAGCCACTGACAGTTACTAGCATGACTCCCAAAGGCTGCAGAATGATGGGACTTGTAGTTCTGAGAACCCATGATCTAGCCCCTTCCTTCTCAGCCTGACTATCCCTGTCCCACCCCTTTTTATTCATTGGATTTCATCTCTTTACATTATTGAGAAACTAAATCACACGTGAGCATTACTTATGCAAATGCAGCCTGCCTAGGGAACACCCACTCCTCCAGACTGACAGCCATCTATCAAGACCGTTAGATATTTGCATAACCCCTCCCACTGCTTGCATCCGGACTGAGGGTGCTTGAGAGAGGAGTGATGAAGCCGGGTGCTGTGATGTTTTCCGGAAGGTATATGCAGCATCCTGCCGGCCCCTCCCACCAGCCATGATCTGCTTGCTTTGCATAGAGAAGCCCAGTGATAACATTGAGTCCAAGCCAAAGCCTATTATAGATCCCGTATATCGATCGATTGGGTACAACCAGCCTGTCAGATTGTATATGCAATTATTGCTAGTGACTATTATAGCCAGTAAGAGTAATCACTGTGTGAGTGTGTTCTTCCCCCTGCCCGGCCCCCTGCTGGGAGAAGACAATGGCTTTGAGGGAGGGATTCCCCCATCAACGCTGACTGTGTTGAATCAAGTGACTTTTCTTTTTATTTTTTTATTTTTTTGTTTCAGGTACTTATAACGCTGTCTATTTACGTAGCTTTTTACATATATTTTGTACATTCACTTCAGTCCCTGCCCTCACAGAGCTTACATGTTATCTAAGGTCCCTAACTCACATTCATACATATACTAGGGCCAATATAGCCAGGAGCCAATTAACCTACCAGCATGTCTATGGAGTGTGGGAGGAAACCGGAGTACCCGGAGGAAACCCACGCAGGCACAGGGAGAACATGCAGACTACAGGCATGTAGTTCTGTGGTTGGGATTTTAACCGATGATCCTAGTGCTGCTAGGCAGAAGTGCTAACCACTTAGTTACCATTCTTTCCTGCAACCTGTGGTTGCAGCAAAAAAATTCCTCTATCTATGGCATAAGGTAAGGCTTTAACCCCTTAGAGCCGGCACCTGCCAGCCTGTTAAGGGGTTTAGAATACTGGAAAGCGGGGCTTATGGTCATGTGACCGCTGTGATTGGCCACAACATGATCAGAAAGCTCCCAATCACATGCATCGACCAGCAGCCTTCTGTTAGCCGCTGGTAACTATCCCAGGCGCGCACTCTCTGCACAGCTCTATTGGCACTATTGCACGCAAATATGCGGCCACTTGGCGCCAAGGTCCCGCTGCTGAGAGGCCGCATATTTGCTTATGCTCCGTGCAAAGAGGTTAATTAAAAATGTAATTGGCGAGATTTTGGACAGACCTAGGTTGGGATTTTGGACAGACCTAGGTTGGGATTTTGGACAGACCTAGGTTGGGATTTTGGACAGACCTAGGTTGGGATTTTGGACAGACCTAGGTTCCTTCATTTCCACTGCCTTGGGTCTACCGAATATTTTGAACCCCAAAGAATTGCCTGTTGGATATATTTGGGGACCTAACGCTCTCCTCCCATGATTAGAGATGGCTAAGTATACTGTATTTTTTTATGACAAAAAATCATGTCTGTTATTCTGGAAGGGATAAACATCACCTACTCTGACGCATTGGTTGAAACTTGTTAATGACTCCCTCCCTACCTTTATATAAACTTACTTTTGAACTTCGGAAGAAGTCAAAAGTGTTTTATAAAATTTGGGGCAAGTGGATTGCTAGTCGTTTCACTTTGGCTTCTATACAGTCATAATAACG
Organism: Aquarana catesbeiana; assembly: GCF_042186555.1. NCBI lineage: Eukaryota > Metazoa > Chordata > Amphibia > Anura > Ranidae > Aquarana > Aquarana catesbeiana. The sequence goes on from NC_133336.1 coordinate 19,350,972, forward strand.
CTATACTTGACATTGTTCTGCACTTTGTTCTGACTAATATTGTATTTGCTGTTGTTTGGCACCATTGTTACAAACACCATGAGACAGGTGAGATGTTCTGGTACTGACTTTATTGTTTTTGTTTGTATTCTATATTTTTTTTTATTTATGCTTTTACACTTGTAGCATGTTTTTTTTGTCTTTGTGAACTCAAAATTCAATAAATATATCTTATACAAAAAAAAATAACTGGCACGTTAACAAGGGAGAAGAGAGCTTTAAGCCAATTATTTTCACTTAGTTTGGGTGGAGTATGGAAGAAATAAGATGGTATCAGGGTTTATATTGCGGTCTTTGTCTACATTGGGGAGATTCTCTGTCCTGCTGGGAGGGTGCAGGGCGCTTATGAATGGTGGAGATATTAAGAGATATAGTTGGCAAATTGATGTGTTTGGTACAATAAAGACCATTGCTTTGAAACTATTGATGCTATTTTGAGGAAATAATTGAATATGTAAACCCAACATTTCACATTCACAAATGGCTGCTGTACCATGTACTTGTATGAGAATGCATCCTGTTCTTTGTATTGCTTCCTTTGTGTGAAATACCAGGTGAACCTGCCAGTACCTCCTGCTTTTCTTCTGCAAACTGAGCACGCTAGGCACATCGTTCACAGCATGGTCAGTTTTCTGGCTGGGAGCATAGCCTACCTGTCCTCCAATGGCCAAGATTTGTGCTGACACACCCCCTGCACAGCTCTTCGCTGGGAAGATCAGTGTGTTGCTGTTTCTCTGCCTCTTGCTGATACGCTGAATCTAGTGGTGGCTCAGGTAAGTATGGGGGGGGGGGGGGTGGCGATACAGGAACTGGAACGTTTTTTTTTACCTTTTAATGCATCAAATGCATTAAGGTTAAAAAATGTTTGATCTTTAAATATAAATGTAATATATTTTATCTAAATCTTTTGTGGTTGATCTTTGTCTTGTTACATTATGGCATTGTCTGACTTTGCCCGGGTGTGTTCGCTTTATGAATTGAGACAATTGTGTGGCACAAAATTTTCAAGACATGCAGCAGATCTGAGCATTGCTTATAAAAATCAGCCGCATAGGGATTTATATAAACCAGTCAGGACTTCCATGTCCCCCCCACCCATGTCTCTATGCAGACTCGTCACTGTGATCAGCTCGGTGAGGTTCAGGCATGAAAGAGTTACTTTCTGCTGCAGACTCTTAGGGGGGAAAAAAAATCTTTTGACACCATTCCCAAATACATTCTCAGACACAGCCGCAGCCAGATCGCCTGAACAATCTCTTTATAGGCGCTTTGGCAGCCAGCGTGAAATTCATAGAAAGACCCGGTCTGCCAGGAGTGCTTTAATGAATTGCCATAAATGGTTAACAAATTGATCCCGACCGCACTTCACTTAGCATTTTTTACAAGGCGGAATTAATTGCCTTCCTTGGAGGCGGTTTTATCCTTCGTGTTAATCTGGCAATTACTTGTATGATGCCAAATACGTGGTCGTCTTTGATTCTAAAGGTTTTTGCAACTTTGGGCTAATTTTTATTGTAGTTGCTAATGTTTATTGTTTTGGAGACTGCTTTGGGCATTAACGTGCCACCACCCTTTTCTGATGTCATCCACAGTCTGCACATCATACCCCACTACCACCTCCTCCCTTGATGACCTCCTATGGACCACACATCAGACCCCACCATCACCTCCTCTCCTGATGACCTCTATAGACCACACATCAGACCCCACCATAACCTCCTCTCCTGATGACCTCTATAAGACCACACATCAGACCCCACCATCACCTCCTCCCCTGATGACCTCTATAGACCACACATCAGACCCCACCATCACCTCCTCCCCTGATGACCTCTATAGACCACACATCAGACCCCACCATCACCTCCTCCCCTGATGACCTCTATAGACCACACATCAGACCCCACCACCTCCTCCCCTGATGACCTCTACAGACCCACCATCACCTCCTCCCCAGATGACCTGTACAGACCCCACATCAGACCCCACCATCTCCTCCCCTGATGACCTCTTCAGACCCCACCACCACCTCCTCCCCTGATCACCTCTGCAGACCACACAGACCAGACCCCACCGCCACCTCCTCCCCTGAGGACCTCTACAGACCCCACATCACCCCACCACCTCCTTCCACAAAGAAACCCGCAGTCCACTCACCACAACTCACCAACCACCATCTTTTGTGGTAACACCCGCAGTCCACACATCACAATTCCCCAACCACCACCTTCTATGGTGACTAAGGATGAGCTCAGGCGTGTTTGCAAGCTGCAAACACGCTAATCACAAGCAGTAAGACGTTTCCCGATCTCTGCAGCCGTGCATCGGGAAATTTCTCACTGCTTGCGATTAGTGCTCCGCATCGCCGACTTCCTGACGGGCTCTGCACGTGCGGCTTGCGAACATGCCCAAGCTCATTCTTAATGGGGACACTCACAGTCCACAATCACAAACCACCACTTTCTTTATCGTACATCATGGGACACAGAGCAGCCGTAATAACTAACTGGATTATATGACATCTACTGGTGAATGGACACTGGTAAATCAATCAAACAAGAAGTCCTCCCCTATATAACCCCTACTACACAGGAAGTACCTCGGTTTTTTTCGCCGGTGTCTGTTAGGTGGATGGTCACTGATGTGACATGTGCTCTTCGAGCATACTTGGAGGTCTGGATGGTTCTATTAAGAGTCTTGGACTTCAATCGGATCCATTCGAAAAAGCGATCAGCCAAAATGGATGGTACCCGAGCCTCATTGGTAGGAGAGAAGATTCCTCGAGGTTTTGCCTGTAATGTAGCCTTATGGCGCTGGACCCTGCGTAATGGAACCCTGTGCAGTGTTTGTTCTGACCAAGGTGCTTTCAAGCAGGTGCTATACAGATCCAGGGGAGTGGACGCCAGATTAAGGGGGATCCAGTCTCTGAAGGTCTTTTATGACAAAGCTCGTCGTGATGGGTGAAGATTGGACTCCTGTTATGTTCAGAGTACTGCAGCAGGAATGGTAAGTCTGCATTTTTGCATTTTCTCTTTTTTTAAAAAAAAAAAGAGAGAGATCTGACTTTCTGTTCTCCCGGTGGCCACTGGGGGGGCAGTGTGCTGTTTAATCATGCTGTGTACTTTTTAGTCATGTGGGCTGCTGTTTATCCCCCAGCCAATAGAGGGCGCAGGCTTGCTCAGTATGGCCTATTTTCATGTAGGCAGGAAGTGGAAGGGTGGCCATGTGATTAGCAGGGACTATAGAGACATAACAGCAGCCCATGGATACTAACAAAGTGTGAGTACTTACTATGTGAGAACTGTGCGGCAAACAAGTCAGGATTATATGCTGCATATTTACTGCTTATCTGGGGGAACTGTAAGTCGATGCACCCCTGAATAAGTGTTGTTGACTGCTCGGAAGGCAGGTGCAGCGTAGCATACATGCTTGCAAATTTGTTGCTTAAATGCTTGTTTAAATATACACGTTTGGAAAAACATGATCATGGGTGGCCCTGGCCTGCCCGCCACTCGAGCCCTGCGGCCCCGACGAGGCAGGCGGTGCCCCCCCTCCATGCCAGAACGCAGCCCTCTCCCCCCTGCAGAGGCTGGACCGAAGAAGGGCATGGGGCCAACTGCAGTTAAGCAGGTGCATGCTTGAAAACTAGCTAAAACGCACAGTGGCTGAAACGCATGGTTGCTGAAATGCGCAGTTGCTAAAGATGCATATTTTTACATATTCCCATAAATATACATGATTTTACATGTTTGCATAAAGATACATGGTGCATGGTTACACAAAGATGCATGGTTGCACAAAGATACATGTTTATTCATGTTTGCATAAATATACATGGTGATACATGGTTGCATAAAGATACATGGTGGCATAAAGATGCATGTTTGCATAGATACGTGTTGCATAATATAGGTTGCATAAATGCATGCTTGCTTATTGCGTAAATGCATGTTTCCAGGGGCACGTATTGCATAAGTGCGTGTTTTGCCTAATCACATCGTTGCATAAGCACATACTTACATGCTTCCATAAATGCATATTGCTTAAACGCATACTATCATGTTTTCATCTGTACTACATACGTATATGCGTATTTACATGACACTGCATACATATGTGCTTATTTTCCTGGGATTACATGCATATGTGCTTGGTTGCCAGGGACTACATGCATATGGGCTTGTTTGCCTGGGGCTAAGTGAATATGGGCTTGTTTGCCTGGGGCTAAGTGCATATGGGCTTGTTTGCCTTGAGCTGCATACATAAATGCATTAATGGCAAGAATACTTGTATACATGCATGTTTGCATACTTGGGTACCTGCATACTTAGATGCGTAAGGGGTTGCATAGCAGTAAACCAACATTGTTTTTAGGGCTGCATCCTTGGAGGACTGTGTATTAGGTTGGCTAATATAGTTGCTATGTCATTTACCTGTTATACCAGTTAAATGTTTCCAGAAAGGAGAGGCAGCCGGGGGAGGCAGGAGCACTGCTCTCAGGTTCAATGATCTGGCGGCGTCCACATCCCCCCCGATGGACAGTGGTGTCAGATGCATCTGAGCCATTGTGGGGTTTGGCATTGCAGCATTTTCCTGATGCATTCATTTTTCATCAGGTGGACTGTGGCCGCATCACCTTGATTATACCTGATCTCTGTTGATCGAAGCCTAAGCAGGATCAAGACTGGTTAGTATATGGATGTGAGACTGCCCGGGAATACCAGATGCTGTAAGCTTTCCTCCACCTGTGTGAGGGAGGCATCTGAGGTTGCTGTGTTTTTGAGAGTATCTCAGGCCAGAAGATCCTAGGGCAGTCTCTGAGGTGGGTTTTTGCCAGCAAAAGCTTGGTAGGTACGCCTCTTTTGTCCTTTGGGGTCTGCCACAGAGTCGTCAGTCTTTTGCCTTACATTTAACTCTTGGAGCAGAAGGTATGGACTCATTAAAAAAAAAAAAAAAACCCTCAACTGGTAGCAGTCCTAAAACCAAATGGGGACATAAGGTCTAGCTTAGAGCTTAAGCCGCTGGACATCCTTCTGTTTCGGATAGGCTCTGTCTATTTAGTGTTGACCTCTGCGAGAGGTAGATTTCAGGGTCCATAGTCTTCAATGATGCATATCTCCATGTGCCGTTTTTTCCAGGCTCATCAAGGTTTTTTTTGCAAATTGCAGCGCAAAGTCGTCTTTTTTTTTTATTTTTGTCACTCTGCTCTTTGGGCTGGCCACAGCTCCGAGGGGTTCACAAAGCTCCCAGCCCAGTGCTGGACTTGCTGAAAACGCAGATGTACCAATCTCAGTATACCTCAATAATCTTTGTTCAGGAAGCAGTCTGTTCCAGATTTTCCTTTGATTCATTTCTGCAGGAGGAAGTTGTATCTAGGTCAAGGCACGTTCCCTACCTACAGTCCTACTCCAGATCTTTGGTAGAGGATCATTCTCTCTGTCTGGAACATGAAGTTCCAGGCATTGGATTGCCAGAGGGCTCGGTTCCTGGGGTATTGCAGTGCTAAGATTGCTGTTTGATGGTTCGAATTCTGGAGAAGGGATGGGGAAGATAACCACTGATGTCAGCTTCTCCAGTGGGTTTGAAGGTGGCTATAGTTCAGTGGACTTGGTCTCCACAGGATCTTGGATTTTTGGCCAGTACGCCTTGCTCTGGATGTTGGGACAAACCAGTTGTAGGTGTAACCTGGAAATGCCTCTGCAGGCATATATAGCAACCACCAAAAGTCATGCGGCTCAGGAAGGTGAACCAGATTCTGTCTGAGACAGTACAAGAAGTGCCGTCTCTATCACTAGTACATACTTGAGTTATAGAATAATGGCAGGGGGGGGACGCTGCAGGTGGATCTACTAGATTCCAAGTTCCACAATAAGTGGGAACAGGTTGTGTCTGGGACGAAAGTCCCACCGGCAATAGGGGCAGATGCACTGGTAACACTTTAGGGACCAGTTCTGCCTTATTTGATGCTTTCCCTCTGTTTCGACTTCTCCCACATCTGTTGCGAAAAATCCAGGAGGTGGTAACACTGATAATCGTGTTAGTCGAATTAGCCCAGGAGGGTTTGGTACACTGACATAGCGAGGCTTGCGGGGGTCGCTCCTTGAACACTCCCAGTTCAGCGGGACCTAATGGTCTTGAGTCCTGTATCTCAGCACTGTTGAGCCCTGGAAGCTGGTTCCAGGGAACCTCAATTACAGGACTTGGAAATATTTTTTTCCTGGGGGAAGTGGCACCCACAGGAATATGAGTGGGAAATTTTCTTTTCTTTCTCCAATCAGTAGGGGAAAGGAGATTGGCCTTAAGTACCATTAAGGGTTTGAGTTCATTCCTATCCATTTTTTCCAGAGGCCATTGTTTCTCACTCCTGGATTCATACTTCATACAGCGTGTAGTGTAGATAGTTCCACATGTCATGCCACTCTTGTGTCCTTGGGACTGGGATTCGCTCTTGGCTGTCTTTGCAGAGACCATTTTTTTGAACCAATTGGGAGACTGTTAGTCCCTTATCTCGGAAGATGGCTTCTTTGGGGTGTTAGAGCTGGCGGCTCTTTCATGCAAGGAGCCGTTCTTGGTCGCACATCATAAGGTGATGTTGCGTCCTAATCCATCTCTATTGCCTAGAGTGGTTTCTAGTTTTCACTTGAATCAGGACAGTGTCTTGCTTTTTTATTTGTTCTTCTAATCCACAGTCGGCAGGAGAAAGATCGCTGCCTACTCTAGAGGTAGTTTAGACGCTCAGGATCTACATGAGTTGTCGCAGAGGTCAGGAATCCTGATTTGTGCAGCCAGAAGAGCCCAGGAAGGGCAGGCGGCATCCAGGTCGAATGTTTAGCAGTGGATCTGCCAGTTTACCAAGGATGCCTTTGGTTTTAAAGGGCAAAATACCATTTTTTTGTCTGGGAAGAGATTCACTACCAGGTGTGTGGGAGTATCTTGAGCCATCTGCCATCAGGTGTCAGTGGTCCAGGTGTGCAAGACCGCTATTTAGTCTTTAGTTTATACATCCACTGGGTTTTTACTAGGTGGACATCAAGAACATGGAGGAGACTGCCACATCTCAGCGTATTACAAACTGTAATAGTGGCAGTCTGGAGATGTCGGCTCAGATGCGGAAGACTGACGTTCTGTTTGTATTGCCAGAAGGACCCAAGAAGGGACAGGCAGCATCTAAGTCGAATATTTCCCAATGGATTTGACAAGTGATTGTTCAGGCGTTTGGTTTAAGGGGTAAGACCCCGCCTTTTCCAGTAAGGGCACACTCTACCAGAAGAGTGAGTGCTTCATGGGCAGTTCATCATCAAGCATCGATGGCTCAGATTTGCAAGGCTGCTACTTGGTCTTCGGTGCGTGCATTGACTAGGTTTTATCAAGTGAATGTTAGGACTCAGGAGGATGTTGCATTTGGACGCAGTGTACTGCAGGCAGCAATATAGATCCTGTTGTTCTGATGGTGTTTCTTTGGTCATAATAGGTTCCCTCCCCTCAAAAGCATTGCTTGGAGACATCCCAGTTATTATGGCTGCTCTGTGTCCCGTGATGTACGATAAAGAAATTAGGATTTTTTCTACAGCTTACCTGTAAAATCCTTTTTTTGGAGTAAATCGCGGGACACAGAGATCCCTCCCCTCTTGTCTGGGAAGTTTATTGCTTGCTACAAAACTGAGGTACTTCCTGTGTAGGAGGGGGTTATATAAGAGAGGACTTCTCGTTTGATTGGTTTACCAGTGTCCATTCACCAGTAGGTGGCGTATAACCCAGTTAGTTATTATGGCTGCTCTGTGTCCCGTGATTTACTCCAAGAAAAGGATTTTACAGGTTAGCTGTAGAAAAAATCCTAATTTCCCTGTTGACACCTGCAGTCTGCACATCACAACTCACCAACCACCACCTTCTCTGGTGACACCCACAGTCTGCACATCAGACTTTACCATCACCTTTCCTGGTGACACCGGCAGATCTCCACAACAGACCCCCGGCAATACCTCTGTTCCTCATCACACACTCAGGTCAGCACAACAGGCTCCACCACCAACTCCTCTGACGACACCCTCAGTTCTGCACATCAGAGCCCACCACAATCTCCTTCCTGGAGATATGCATATCAGATCGCCCCACCACCTCCTCTTGTGATGACACCTGCAGATGTGCACATCAGGCCCTGCCGTTATTTCCTTCCCGTGACACTTGTAGCATGCACATCAGCTTCCGCCCCAGCACCTTTACTCATAACACTTGCATACCGCACATAAGACCCCACTGCCACCTCTTTCTCTGATCACTCCCTCAGTCCAAACATCAGATACCGCCACCCTCTTGTTACACTTGCAGTACATACACCAGCCCCCCCATCACTAACTTCATCTCTGATTACACCCACATTCCACACATTAGACCTCGCTACTACCTTCTTCCCTGATGACACCCATGATCTGCATATCATACCCCCCCTTACTAACTCCTAACTTGATAATACCTGCAGTCTACACATTGGACCCTGCTACTAGCACTTTCCCTGATAACACTTATTGTCTGTACATCAGACCCCCCTTTGCACTTCCAGACCACACATTAGACCCTGCCACCACCATATCCGCCAACACCTGTAGTCCGCACATGTCACCTGGTAGCAGGAGTTTTCTTCGGCTCCCAGCAGCTGAACAGACGAGCGTGGGAGTGAAAGGAAGGAAAGTCTTAGCTGCTTTTTTGAGCTTAATGAAGGTAAACCTGTTGCTTGGCCCTGTATATGCAAAACATTGGTTCACTTAAAGTTCAGAATAGACACAGCTGTGTATAAGAAAAATGTCTGTATAGAGCAGGGATCTCCAAACTTTCTAAAGAAAGGGCCAGTTTACTGTCCTTCAGACTTTAGGGGGGCCGGACTGGTTAATGAGATTTGGATAGCCCTGGGTATTCTTTATGGGGAACTGGTGCCGAACTGTCTGGGTGGGCACTGACCTGAGTCACCTAGGCTTGTCTAGGTGACTAGTTGTTAGCTTACTGTTGATTAGATTACTGTTGGGTGCTAGCTGTTGAATAGCTTACTGTTTGTTAGCTGTTCATTAGATGTACTGATATTACTGTTTAAAGTTTGCATTGTTTAGGATAATGTGATGAAGCTCTTATCTTATCTTGTGTGGTATAAATTCTGGGTGAGTTTTTCAATAGAGTTCCAGTTCACATTTATGCTAGTGTCGTCTAGTTCTTGGATGTAATGCTCAGCTATAATTCTTGGTTCCAGTGGAGGAAGCTGTATCTTGGCGGAGACACCCAGGGTGGGTGCCTGGCGGTTTGTCACATTTTACACTGTCTCCTTTGAGTTGACTGTTTATGTATCAGCTTATGATATCTGGAAAATGCAACAGTCATGTCACACCTAATACATGTAGCGAGGTCCCCTGAGACCTAATGGTGACCTCCAGAGTTATGGATAGCTGACATCCTTCTGTGTAGAGTAGGTTACAAGGCATGGCGGGTGTAATGCAAGATGAAATGGTAGGTGCCAGCCACTTTTTGAATGCAAAGAGATTTATTGTCTCTTGAACAGAACTGTGGGAGAGAGGGTTAGGGCCAGGACACCCTTAAGTCAATGCAATGCTAATTGGCAGACTCCAAGACTTCTATAGGAGGACAGCTATACAGGTGAAGGCCTCCAGCCAGACACCACTTCTGTATAGGTAGGACCGCTGTCTCCTATGGCAACAATCTTGTAGCAGTTACTAACGGTAGTTGTATTCAACTATTGGCAACACAAACAGTTCTCCGCATACTCCACAGTCACTCACTGTGTATCTTCACTCAATAAACTCTCAGGCTTTCACTAAACTTTGGATCCAATAGCCACTGGATCCCCTGAGCTCTTCCACTTTTAGCACTCAGTATCTTCCTCAAGTGCCCCCCTCCGCTCCTCGCTTCCCTGCTGGGTCCCTGGCTTGGCACTCACTGATGCTCCGCAAGCATCACCTCTGCTGTCCCACTGGGTCCCTGACTTGGCACTTGCCGAAGTTTTCCCACTTTTTCACCGTCCCCGGCTGGTGAGAAGACTGCTCTGGTACTGGCTTCAGCTTACTCACAGTGGTCTCCAGTAATAAGGTGGATGGTCCCTTAGTGGGGACAGCTTCCCCTTCTACATCTGACCACAGCTGGTTCCCCGGCCGGCTGAACCGCTACTTCTGGTTGGACTACAAGCCAGTAGTCCCAACCGTATGCTACTTCTCCTGCTCCTCGATAGGCCTCAGGCAGCTTAGAAGCCAGGGGTGTCCCCGGGATAGGTCTATGCTTCCAGCCTAGCAGCCCGGGGCAGCATAACACACGTCCAACCAGACAGCCATCCAGGTGGCGCAGAACCCCGATCACCTGACCTCTCCCCAAATAAATAGGTTCTCCCAGCAGGCCAAGGGACCAAAGAAAATCCCTGCCCATTGACTGAGACACCCCATCATCCATTGATGTCTGAGCCTGCAGATCCCCGGTCTTATCTAATGTCACTAGCAGAGTGCCACCCAGTGACAGAAGAGAAAGGGTGCAACAAGTCCAGATTTAGAGAGGAGTCAATGGGTCTCCTAACAATTGACCAAGGCAACTATCGCCTGGCAACTAAATTTGATAGCAACCCTGCCTAAACATCAGGGTCCTACATACATGTGCTCTGGTGAGGGTGCCAGTCATATGACATGTCATACCTATCTTCATACAATGGTTGTCCAGTAGCCAATCAGAATGACGTTTTTAGCTGCTCATTGTCGGCAGGCTCCTGAGAGTTGATTGGTTGAGGTAGGTTCCAAATCCGCGATTGGTTTAGCTGGTAAATTATACTAAACAATAGCAGGGATGTGAAATCCCAACCCCCCCTCCCCCCCCATTTTACCCTTCACAAGAGAACGTTGTTGGCACATTATGGCTTACATAATCCATCCTCCAGTTTTCATAAATCATCCCGCTTGTTTATGATTCGTCTCAGCTGTTTCTCTAGTGGATTGGTGGTGGAATCGGTGTTACCCCTCACATGTCGCCTGGATCCAGACATTGACATATATGGACTTATTGTATATCATTCCCTTTTTTTTTTTTTTTTCCCTCAGAGAACTTCTCACGCCTTGATGCAGAATCCACTGGGGAATATTTAAGGTCATTTAGTAATCAGGCAAACATTCCATTTCTGTCGGGGAAAAAAAAAAAAATCAAGATATAGTATGAAAACAATAGAGAACTCCTGGCCCCGTCTGCAGGAATGAAATTAAGTCTTGGGATTTTCTTCTTGATAAACATGCGGATACAACATGCAGATACATACACCCCGGCATCCAACTGTCACACTTTTGTGGCTTACATTACAGTATATGGCACTGATTTTCTTTGCATTCATACATATCTACTTTTTATTGGTGCTTTAAAATCTAAATTATTTTTTTTAATTTTTCTGTTTTTATTTTATTAATTTTTTTTCTAGGTTATTTAAAAAATTCTACCTATTCTCATTCTACTAAATGTGTGTTAGATTCTGTTGGAAAGATTTCACATTACTTCAAGTGAAGGGATATTTCTACAGTAGTAGCAGCACACCCTGCAGTAGCACATGGCTCCCTCCTAGATTGTAAGCTCTAAAGAGCAGGGCCCTCAGATTCCTCCTGTATTGAATTGTATTGTAATTGTACTGTCTGCCCTCATGTTGTAAAGCTCTGCGCAAACTGTTGGCACTATATAAATTCTTTATTATAATAAATAATGACAGAAGCTTTAAACCTCTTCTCATCTCCCTAAGGCCCCTTTCACACTGGGGCGGTTTGCAGGCGTTATTGCGCTAAAAATACCGCCTGCAAACCGCCCCTAAACAGCCTCCGCTGTTTGTTCAGTGTGAAAGCCCTCGGGCTTTCACACTGAAGCGGTGCGCTGGCAGGAGAAGAAAAAATCTCCTGCAAGCCGCATCTTTGGAGCGGTGAAGGAGCGGTGTATTCAATCAATGGGACAGCGCGGCTATACCACGGTAATACCGCGGCTATAGCAGCGCTATACGAGGGGTTTTAACCCTTTTTCGGCCGCCAGCGGGGGGTTAAAACCGCACCGCTAGTGGCCGAATACCGCAGGAAAAACAGCGATAAAAATAGCGCTGTTTTACCGCCGACGCCCCCTACCGCCCCAGTGTGAAAGGGGCTTAACAGTTGGCCCAGCAGGACTTACACTGTTGAGATTTCAGTGCAGCAGAGGTACTGTGTTGTCAGCTCAAACAGGAAGTTAGGAGCTCATTGGATTTCTGACAGATCAGCAGGTTTTTTTTTTCTGCACTTGCAAATGTCTTTGCAAACCAAGATATCACCTTGTAAAATTAGAAGTGACATCATCACTGTGCTGTACATAGCCTGAGCAGAGCTGTGGGAGGGGCCCAGCAGGCTCCACCCACTACAGAAGACTACAGGAGGGGGGCGGAGACAAGACCAGTCACTCTGCACAAGGAGAGAGAGCACAGCAGTGAGTGGTCTTTATTACAGGAAGTCTCACACACGACTTCTGCACAGATCTGGAAGAAAATACAAAACACACCTTGAATGTGTATAGCTAACTGATTTTTTTTTTTTTTTTTTTTTTTTTTTGCAAAATTGGTACCCCAGTGACTGACTTAAATCTTTTCTGTCTCTTTTAGGAGATCTGAAGCAGGAGATGCTGGATGATGCTCAGAATAAGCTCATGAATCTGATCCACAGCACCGAGGGGAAGGTAGACAAGTAAGTGACTCCCTGCATTGTCAAAGACCTGTACTAATGTTCTACTCAGAGACGTGGCCACCTTGCCCGTTCATGTCTGTGTGAATTGATCCCTTTTATAGAGGATACAGATCGATCCTTCCTTGTCTTTTAGGGCTCGTACACATGCTTCAAAATGGGGCATTGGACACACTTTTCTAAAGCGCCCTGAATGGCAATCAAAGCCCCTGTCACTAAATAAAATGGTCACCTTACAGTCCTGTTCACACATTTTTTTTGCTTCACTTCCCTTGATGCTTTATTGGTGCTCCATAGCATCTCCAAAGCCTCCATAGAAGTCTGACAATGATCGCTTACAGCAGCTGCAGCTTTTTAGAGGCTTTTATTGAGTTAGCTTTGCTTTGTTTTGGAGGTATTGCAGGTATGAGATATCCCAGCATGCACTGGGAAACCTAGAAGGGAACTGGAAAGATATCGTCAGCAGTCATTCCCAGTTCATTTGTGTATATATTCTGGGAGTGTCTGGTGCGCAGCATGGAGCAGCAGGAAGGTGAGTGGGGTCCGGATTGGAGCAGAACAACTAGCAGATGGCACATGTGGTGTGGAACATAGGAATGCTATAGCAGAAGGTGAATGGGAATAAGGAAAGGGGACTGAGTGGCAGAGGATCAGCGGAGCTGGGGGACCAGTGCAGGAGAAACTAGCAATGTCACACGTGGTGCTAAGCATTGGAACAATATAGCCGGAGATGAGTGGGGCCAGAGAGACAGGAGGATCAGCAGAGCTGGGGGTCACTACGGAGCGGGGATCAGCAGAGCTGGCGGTTACTACGGAGCAGGGATCAGCAGAGCTGGGGGTTACTTCAGAGTGGAGGATCAGCAGAGCTGGGGGTTACTACGGAGCGGGGGATCAGCAGAGCTGGGGGTTACTACAGAGCAGGGCATCAGCAGAGCTGGGGGTTACTACAGAGCGGGGGATCAGCAGAGCTGGGGGTTACTACAGAGCGGGGGATCAGCAGAGCTGGGGGTTACTACAGAGCAGGGCATCAGCAGAGCTGTGGGGGTTACTACGGAGCGGGAGATTAGCATTGCTGGCTGTTACTAATGAGCGCGGGATCAGCAAATCGTTTTTTCAATTCTATTGGGAATACATTTAGTTGTTTTTATATTTATTTCTGCAAAAAAGGTCTAAATTAAATTTTTATATGTGATCTGTATTTTCTGCCACCACGGCCTGCAGCTTCAGTTTACATCCTGCTACTGCCACTAAAGGGAGCTACTGAGAAAACAGCCTCATGCAGAAGTACTCCTTTCTCATAACAGCTCCCTCTAGTGGCAGTGCAGCCTTCTGCATCACAGCAGGATGTGGAGGCTGCAGGCCATGAGTCCAGGAACATACAAATCTGATCAGGTAACTTACAGAGCCCAGCTTAGATTTTTTTTTATATATTTTTTTTTGCAACCTGCAGAGACCGTGGCCTCTTATATGCCTTCAGGGCTCTGTCATTGGTCTACTGATAACTGCTTCGTACCTCAGAGATCAGTGGCTTCCATCTGAAGAGTCTGTAATGCTACTTTTTTTTTTTTCCCAAAGATTTATAAACTTAAAATAGGCTGCATGTGTTCTGTGTGATTCATCTCCCCGTGGACTGCAGGGTCCGTAATCGGTTTATATTGTGTTCTTGCTAGCAGGAAGGGTAACAAGTTGTGAGTCCTGACTGACAGATATGAGGGAGGGTGGTTGTTGGTTTTTTTGTTTTTTTTTAAATAGATAAGCCCTTTAAACCTCCTGTATGGATCTCTCCCCGTCCTCCAGCCTCTCGTATCTTGTTTGTGGTCTTCATTTCCATCCTGGGATCAGAGAAATGTAAAATGTCAAACATGTTGATAGCCCGGGGCTGCCGGCGATTGATCCCACATGTGTGTTCTCGGCTTGTTGTAAACTGTCTGCAGAACCGAATCTTCCCAGTAAAGGAAAACGAGGATTATTATTTCCTGGGGATCATCTGCTACTCACTGTGTATAATGTGGAGGAGAAAGGCTTCCAGTGAGGGATTTTTCGGCAGTGTGTTGGGGGTTAGTGAAAGTCCGTTGCTCTGGGTTACTGCACATTGATACATCCCTATAAGATCGCCTGGCTCCTGTTCTCACTATTCCACATAGCTTGTTCCTTCAAATGTATGTAAAGGCTGAAGATTTTTTTTTACCTCCATGCATTCTATGAATGAAGGTAAAAATAAACCTTCTCTGTGCAGCAGCCCCCCCCCCCCCCCCCCAATACTTACCTGAGCCCCATCTCCATCCAACAATGTGCACGAGAGCCTCGGCTCTCCAGGGACTCTCCTCCCTCATTGGCTGAGACAACAGTGGGGGTCATTGACCCTGTATGACTCCCCTGTACTCCTCTGAATGTGTAATGCACATTACACTGCATTACATTCTTTCCTGGCCTTGATCGCTGAGGAAACTTACAACGGGGACCCGGAAGTGACATCACACGTCACTTCCGGGTCAGCAACAAGTGGGGGAGGAGAGCAGACGTGTGTCCTCTCTCCCTTCTACCCAGCTGCACCTGCTATGCCGGTCCCGGGCCCGCCGATGGGCAAGCGGAGCCCGTGATATAAAGCGCGGTGTGCAGCGCCAGGACGCAATTTCTTGTCACCATGGCAACTGGGCGCCTGGGGTTTGTCTAGCCCTGTTATATAGAGGCTACAAACTATAGGATATATGTTTTGAAAATCGATCTATCATAATGTACTGATGGCCTGTCCCATATCTTGAGGAAATTACCCCTTTTTGGAAAGTAGACAGTCTGAGGTATTTAGTACCGTAAGAGGCATGGCAAGTTTTTTGTTTTGTTTTTTAAGTAGTTTTTTATCACAATTTTTGGGGAAAATTAAGAAATATAATGAATTTGAATAATATATATATGACTAGTGTGTGTGTATGTATGTGTGTATATATATATATATATATATATATATATATATATATTTATATACACTAGTCAGTGTCCCTGATCACTGTCACACCAGTTATATGTTGATGCACTGCACTGGAGAGTAAGAAAAAAATCATATATATATATATATATATATATATATATATATATATATATATATATATATACATTTTTTTTTTTTTACATACACTTACCAGTGCAGTGTTACCATAGTGACACTGTACTGCTCTAGTAAGGTGATCAGGATTTTATTATTATTTTTTTTTACATAATGATCACTGTAATAAACTATCTCTTAACATTGTTCATTCATTAAACCTTGCTTATTACTGTGACGCTGTGATTGGTCACAGCTATTACATGGTACAGGTCTGCTGTCAATGGCCTCTGTACCATGTGATCACTGTGGCCAATCGTAGGGATCACAGTAGTAAACACAATGGCTATGAATGAAAGCCATTGTTGACAACTGACATGTGATCTCTGTGATTGGTCACAGCGATCACATGGTATTAGGGACACATACAGAAGCTCGGTGAAACGATCTGTGCTCCGCTGTGTACAGTGGATACAGCAGGTCACGGATTGCGCCACTACGCACCCCCTAGGGTGCACAAATGGGGGAGGACATTATATTGCATCCTCCCAGAATAAGTGTTCCCACTTTTTTTTTTTTTTTGTTTTTACTATGCTTCGGCTGGGAGGTGGTTAAAGGGTTCTGTAAACCCTAAAATTGAACTTCCTATTTTTTTTTTTCCTTTTCAGTCTATTAAATAAACCCTTTACAAGCATTTTGTTATCTGTCCAGTAAGTACAAAAAAAAACGTTCTGTTAAACCTGACAGAAATCTTTTGAGCTGATATCAGTTACATTGTCCTCTGCTATCTAAGTACTACAGAACCCCTCTCTGTTATAGAAAGGAGGAAAGTGGCGTAGTCATGTAGTCCTGTTTGTTATCCTGATACCGTACAGTTAGTGATCATTGTCATCTTAGGACAGGAAGAGTTTTGCTGGCAGGATCCCCCAAAAATGCAGCCGCCACATCCCAGAACTGTCAAGATGCAATATGTTGCATTTGTTTTTGAGTCTAGGGAAGCTTCTACTCTATTCTATTTTTTTTTTTTTTTTTTTTTTTTATCTATTTTTTTTTTTTATCTATTTTTTTTTTTTTATCAATTTTTTTTTTTTTTTTTCAGGCTCTTAATGCGGAATCTGTTTGTCGGGCACTTCCACACCCCGAAAAACAAGCGTCACGAGGTCCTGCGTTTAATGGGCAGCATCCTCGGACTCCAGAAAAACGAGGTGGATGAGGTGTGTATGACGTTCCTTGATTTGTAGTGTGTCCATCATTTATTGTGCGCACTGTCAGACCATAGCATTGTACAACTACCACAGGGGATGTGCTGTAATGAGACCACTGGCTGAATTAGATTGTGACTGCAGAGCTGACAATCCGCCTTATAACTTGATAGCAACAAAAAACGGTGTGTTAAAGCTGATTTCCAAGATTTCAGCTTCTTTGTAAAAAGCACAGGCATACCATGAGTCGAGTCCAGCGAGATGCATGACACCTCCTGGGCTTATCTGTATTATTTACATCTGGTTTATGGAGCTCCTGGACGAGCGCTATCACTATAATTCCAAGAACTCCAATACTGGATCCTTTTTGGTTTCAGCTCCTTCAGCAGCAGAGTTGATGCAGCAGCAATGCCCGCTACTCCCATGCCCAATCAAAGAAGCCTTTGTATGAAGTGAACTAATTCACAAAATACAAAGGCTTCTGTGAATGGGCAGCAGAGGGGAGGGGCAGGCATAAGCTGCTATGTGTGCTTCTCTCCTCTCAAAGGCCTAAGTCTCTCCTGTAGGAGTGCAATAAACCTGTCAGATGTAAATAATAGAGGTAAGTCCAAGAGGTGCCATGCACCTGGTTGGACTTAACTCAGTGTGGCTTCACTTTGACTGAATTTCTCCATTTAGATTTAGGTATTGCTGTGCGTACACTATATTTTCTTTCAGTCTTCAACATTGGTCATCATAATAAGCATTTTGTATTTTCCGCTACGTTATTTTCCCAGTTATCAACTCATTATTGTTTTATATTTCTTGTATAGCTAGTACACATGCTGTAATCTGTCTTTATATTAGCTCCCTGTAGTGCTATACCCAGCAGACTGGGAGGCAGAGAGGCAGCAGAATGAGAGCTAGTCGGGGCTCTATTGTGTTTGCTCTCTAACATTGCAGACATGCTTACAGGAGGGGAATCACAGGTACTACCTCATTTAACATTTTAAGGCCGGCGCCTCCCAGCCCTTTAAGAGGTTTATAATGCTGGGAGGCGGGGCTTGAGAACACATGACCGCCATCATTGGCAGTCACGTGATCCAAACACTCGATCACAAGCAGCAATCAGGAGCGCGCGTACTCTCAGTACAGCTCTTTGCACAGCAATTCACGTAGATATGTGGCCCCTCGGTGCCAAGGACCCGGCGCAGAGAGAGACCGCATGTTTACATGCTGCCAGCCCCAAGGGGTTAAAGGCTACTGCTTTTTCATTACCCAAACTGTAGTTTGGGGGTGGAGCTGTAAATGTACTTTAGAAATGATTCTTTTTTTCACCCCCTTGGATTTTTGGGGGGAGCTCTGCACATAAAGGGTTCCGGGAGCTACAAGAAAAGTTTGCAGATGCAAGAGGTATATGACGGAGATCCTAAAGTGTTACTAAACCCACAACAGTAAAATTAGTCTGTATATGCAGTAAAGCGTGCTTGTTATACTCGCTGAGGAACCTAAGGGGTTAATCCTCTGCATTGTGTAAAAAGGCTGTTTGATCCTGTCTTCTGTGATCCTCCCCTTCTTTTACTGTCCCCAATATATCTCCTAACAGTATAGACCCTTGGGGGCACTCTGCACATGCTCAGTTTGGTGTGTATTGCTAGAAAGTTTTATTTTTTTTCCTTGGGAGAGTGCGTGTGATTAGCACAGGGCCAATCAGCACTGTCCAGACAGAGGGTCCAGGGGGTCATGCAGCCTCATAGGACAGTCAGACGAGAATGAAAACTCTTACAAGCTTTAACCAGACACTGATAAAAGTCACAAGACTGCTATATACTGCTGATGAGAAAAGGTATTTAGCAGTTTATATTTATTAAAATAATTGCATTTGGGAGACCAGATATAGTGAATGCAGGCTCCTGGGAAGACCAGATATAGTGAATGCAGGCTCCTGGGCAGACCAGATATAGTGAATGCAGGCTCCTGGGCAGACCAGATATAGTGAATGCAGGCTCCTGGGCAGACCAGATATAGTGAATGCAGGGTCCTGGGCAGACCAGATATAGTGAATGCAGGGTCCTGGGCAGACCAGATATAGAGAATGCAGGCTCCTGGGGAGACCAGATCTAGTGAGTGCAGGCTCCTGGGGAGACCAGATCTAGTGAGTGCAGGCTCCTGGGGAGACCAGATCTAGTGAATACAGGCTCCTGGGGAGACCAGATCTAGTGAGTGCAGGCTCCTGGGGAGACCAGATCTAGTGAGTGCAGGGTCCTGGGTTTAGTAACACTAAAGCTGAAATCCAGGCAAACCGCTAAATACACAAATGAAATGCATGCAGTATATAGGAGCGTTTTTCCTTTCCAAAGGATTTGTTTCTGTCCACCAGTTCTGAGATTTTACACAGCTCTGCCACATAACACAACACTGAGACCTCAGTTTTCTGTGTTGCATTTAAGTAAAGCTTGTCCCCCTCTCCCAGCTCTGTGACTGAACAGTGAAGGGGTAAGCAGCAGACTGAGCTCATATGTCACTCTGCTTTCTTCCCTCAGTCAGCATGTACTTCGTCAGCACATGAACACTGCAGCACAGCTGGCTGCACCTCCCCTCTCTTAGTCTGAGCTCCGCTATAAAAGGACTGCAGTAGGACAGATGCTAGGTGAAATTCAAGGATTGGTACTGCTTGCAGAAGTCACCTATTTGACCCACCTCTATGTAACATTGATCAAGAAGAGGGTGCGATGTGACTGGGACATTTCTTCTCTCAGAATCTGGGGGGATTGGAGGTGACCCTGTCCTGGTCAGGGAGGTGTGGAGGTCCCAGAATGTGCAAGTTGTCTTTGCTGAGATCTTTCTGTGGTGGTTTCTTTATTGCAGCTTCTGGTGGAGGAAAACCGCGGTGTAACAAGGTGGGTGACTGGTTGGCTTGGAGGATCAGCCAGCGCCAAGAGTGTCCCCAACACCCCGCAAAGACCGAGTCCTGCATCCGCGCTGAACAATGTAAGTTTTCTGTATACAGTAGGATGATAATATTAATAAATAAATTATATATGTTTACACACACATTATCTCACAAATGTGAGTACACCCCTCACATTTTTGTAAATATTTTTATATCTTTTCATGTGACAACACTGAAGAAATGACAATGTAAAGTAGTGAGTGTACAGCTTGTATAACAGTGTAAATTTGCTGTCCCATCAAAATAACTCACCACCTCCCACCAAAAGCTCTGTATGAAAAAAAAAAAATGATAAAATTTTCATTTGGGTACAGTGTAGCATGACTGCTCAATTGTCTTTCAAAGTGCAACAGCGCTGAAAGCTGAAAATTGGCCTGGGCAGGAAGGGGGTGAAAGTGCCCCAAGTGGTATACCGGGGTTATGGCTGAAGCTATCAGCCATAATCCCGGTATTGTTTTTTGCAGCTTTCTCATGCAATCGGTCCCAGCGGCTCATTAGCAGCTGGATTGCTGTCCGAAGCGGGGGGGGGGTGTTGCGTCCACCCCCCAAACCCCCGTTCACGGTTTTTCTTAGGCTTACCGTTTTTACCAGCGCGCCTGGGAAACAATCAAACTGCGGCCAGCTGGTCACAGAGGTAGACAGAGACCAGATTGTCTATGATCGTGTTGATGGCTTTGGAGGACTGAACCGACGTTATGACTTCACTTCCGATCTACAGCGAAAGTAAACTATGTATATTTTTTTTTTTTTTTTTTAAGCAAAAGTTAAAAAAAAAAAGTTTTGGGATCCTTTGCTTTAAAAGGTAAATAAGAGATTTGGGGTCTTTTTGACCACAGATCTCTCCATAGAGAGGACCTGTCATCCTTATTTCTATTAAAAGGGATGTTTACATTCCTCGTAATAGGATTAAAAGTGTTAAAAAAAAAATTAAAATTAAAGGGACAGTGTAAAAATAAAATAAGAAAAACAAAAAAATATGTAAAGCGCCCCATTGCTCTGTGCTGGTGCGCAGAAGCGAACAAATAGATAAGTCGCGCATATGTTTGCACCACACATGTGAGGTATCACTGTGAATGTTTGAGGAAGAGCAATATTTCTAGCGCTAGACCTCCTCAGGTAACTTGTAAAAAATGTTAAAGCGTCGCCTATGGAGATTTTTACGTACCATAGCTTGTCGCCATTCCATCAGCGTGCGCAATTTTAAAGCATGACATGTTCGGTATCCATTTACTCGCCGTAACGTAAACTTTCGTTTTTTCCAAAAAAATTGGGGTATATCACACATGGGTGGTGATTTGGAGCGGTGACAGGTTCAAAAAATGCACCAACATCCCTGAATAAACAATATAGACAAGAGGGAGTTTTTAGCTGGATTCTTTAGGTGCTGAATACAATGAAGGACCATATACAATAAAAATATCACTTTGTATTTAAGTCCTATAAAAACACAGATATTTAGTGTCAGATAAGATTATACATTGGTACAACAGGTATAGAAAAAGATATATTGGCGTGCGGGTGGTGATACATTTATCCCGACATGTTTCGCCACCATGGGCTTCCTCGGGGGATATACCAAGGTAGCACGACACACATCACTAAATATATAGAGAGAACATACACTTAATATATAGAGAGAACATACACTTAGGACATAATTTAATTCATTCTTAAAGAAAAAAAACAAAACATAAACAAAAATGTCGAGAACACTGTCTGCCAGGGCCAGTCACCCAAACAGGACTCCACGTAACTCCACCGACGGGCGCCCGAGCCACTATGGAATCATATAATTTATTTATTTTTTGTATTATTTTCTATCTTTCTTACTTTATAGTTGGGGTGTGTGTGTGTATGTATATATGTGTATATATATATATATATATATATATATTATATGGAGAAATTTTTTTCTGCCATCACAGATAATGGACAGACACAGGTAGCTGAAATCAGCATTTTTGCATTTCTTGGCTGATTTCAGCTACCTGTGCCTGTCCGTCAGATTTTGGTATATACCCTGAGAAAGCCCATGGTGGCGAAACATGTTGGGATAAATGTACCACCACCCGCACGACAAGATATCTTTTTCCATACCCGACGCTTTTCCATACCCGACGCTTCTCCATACCAGTTGTACCAATGTATACCTTATCTGACACTAAATATCTGTGTTTTTATGTGTCTTAAATAAAAAGTGATATTTTTATTGTATATGGTTCTTCATTGTATTCAGCACCTAAAAACTCCTGTCTATGGGGTATATATTGTGTTTTTGTTTTTTAATTAATTAATTTTTTCCCCAAAAAATTGTATTTGAAAAACCACTGCGCAAATAACATGTGACTTAAAAAATTGCAACAATTGCTTTTTTATTCCTTAGGGTCTCTGCTAAAAAAAATAATAATAATGTTTGGGAATTATAAGTAATTTTCTAGCAAAAAATACTGATTTAAACTTGTAAACAAAAAGTGCCAGAAAAGGCCTGGTCTTCAAGTGGTTAATAACGTAAAATTTCAGTATTTTTACTGATTTTAATGTATTTAAATCTTCAATATTTTAGATTTTTAAAAATGTCTGTTTTCCCCGCTTCAGTCATTTTCAGAGCTGTTTGTCAAGTTCCTGGAGGTAGAATCACTGCCGAAACCTGCTCCACTCAGGATGACGATGCATGACATGGCACCCCCGGGCACTTCCAGCGGGACTCAGAGCTCCAGCGGGTCTGCAGCGCTGCCAGGTAAGTGGACGCGTATTGGAGAGGCATAAGCGTAAAAATAACAAATCGATAAATTATGGATAAAAATTGGATTTCCGCTGGTCTGAAGAAAAGTGCGGATGCTACAGGGCAGGAAGCTGAGGCTGCATATGTAATATGCAGATATGGCTGTCAATATAGATTTATAATAGGACTATATACAGAAACAATGATAAATGTAATTCATACATATGTGTCAAAACTTTATTTGTATCTACAGTTGGGAAAATAATTATTTAATCCCCTGCAGATTTTGTAAGTTTGCCCACTTACTAAGAAATGAAGGGTCTATAATTTTTATCCTAGGTGTATTATATATGATAGAGACAGAATATCAACCAAAAATCCAGAAAAAACACACGATACAAATGTTGTAAATTGAGTTGCAGTTCAGTGAGTAAAATAAGTATTTGATCCCCAAGCAAAACATGACTTGGTACTTGGTGGAGAAACCCTTGTTAGCAAGCATAGACTTTTCTTGTAGTTGGTGACCAGGTTTGCACACATCTCAGGAGGGATTTTGGTCCACTTTTCCTTACAGATCTTCTCTAAATCCTTAAGGTCTCTTGGCAAATCGAAGTTTCAGCTCCCTCCATAAATATTCTATAGGATTAAGGTCTGGAGACTGACTAGGCCACTCCATGACCTTAATGAGTTGAGTTGAATCTTAATATAGTGCGGTCTTACCCCGAAGGGGCTTCTTCTTGAGCCACTCCTTTGTTGCCTTGGCCATATGTTTTGGGTCATTGTCATGCTGCAAGACCCATCCACGACCCATCTTCAGTGTTCTGGCTGAGGGAAGAAGGTTCTCATCCAAGATTTTACAATACATGGCTCCGTCCATTGGCCCCTCAATGCGGCAAAGTCAGCCTGTATTTTTAGCACAAAAACTGCCCCAAAGCATAATGCGCTAACACTGGGTTATATGTAGCCTACGCGTTTCAGAAGCTTACAGATTATGTAAATGCTAAAGACCGTTCAGTGCACTATAAATAACGATGGCATAATGTAATAAACTTTTTAAAACAAAATATTATCACTAAATGACTATATTGTGAGTGGGCAAGGGGGCGTGTCTCCATTGCTTGGCGTCAGCAGGGAAATACATTCCTGTCTATGTGGGCTGTGTCAGGCAGGGCTGGGCAGGGGGTTGTGTGGTGGCAAAGCTGACTTTGGGACTACGGTTTCCCTGCAGGTCAGCACAGCATCCAGTAGCTGACTCTGCCAGTACAGATCTGCTTCCATGTCTGGTGTGATTAGATTGCTGCAGGAATAGAAGGGAACTGGCAGGATCACCAGGTATTTGCTAACAAATAAGTGTAGTGAAATTTTTAAAAATGGAAGTCATTAATAATGATTATTTAGGAGAGTAACATGCACTTTAAGAATGTCCCCTTCATCAAGACTTGAAGTATTGAAGGAGCTTGAAGGGGGCAGTTGGGAGGAGAACATGGTATTCTATAGCCATCAGACATGCTTCTCAGCAGGTGATTATGCCTCATATTTTATTTTTTTTCTCTTTGCTGAGATCTCTTGGAGCCTCTTTGTAGCCACTTCCTGTCTACATGCACTCCAGCAATGTCTTCGTGGCATTTCTCAGGGTAGGTTGCCTGAGAGTGACAACACATGAGCAACGCTGGGAGATGGGGACAGAGCATTGTGGCCCTGTAACAGGAAGTGCCTGAACAGGGACCTTCATGGCAGGATCATCAGGGATCATTTTAAGGAAAGCTGAACATTTTAAAATGTCATTTCCTAAATCCTGTTAAAGTTTGCAGGAGATTCTACGAGTGATTGGGTATCCCTTTCCCCTAAGGGAATAGCAGTCGTCTATGTATGTATGTATACGGCATGGCAGAACAGACAGATGTAACGCTAATCAGTATATTTATCATTTGAATGAGACAAAATAATGTATCTGTGGGCAGCGTTACTGTCAGATCTGGATTGATTTATAGATCATCTCTCCGGCAAGTAACCCTGTCATCAGATGGAGAACAGGCCCCAGTAATTGCTTCCAGACTGTAAAAGACACAAGAGATCTTCATTCCCCAATATGACCAGGAAAACCCAATCTCTGCAGAGCATCTCCTATGTCGTCTTTGTTTTGATGGTTAAAAGGACATTCCACCCAAATAGGATATTTCAGTTATTATTTGTCTTTGTGTTTCGTTCACTCTTTTGCGCTCTCCCTCGCTCATTTAAATAAGCTGTATTGGCAGGACCAAATACATTTTAGCATTGCCAAAGCAGTCTTTCTTTTTCTTTCTCACTGTCTCTTTCGCTCGCTCTCACTGTTTAGCTCCCTTGCTCTCACACGCTTTCTCGCTCGCTTTCTGTCTTGCTCTTTCTATCTCTCACTTTCTTTCGCTCTCGCACTCTTTCGCTCTCGCACTCTTTCGCTCTCGCACTCTTTCGCACTCTTTCATTCAACTCAAATCTGGCTTGCTCTGACGGCCGCGGTCTGGCTTGCTCTGACGGCCGCGGTCTGGCTCGCTCTGACGGCCGCGGTCTGGCTCGCTCTGACGGCCGCGGTCTGGCTCGCTCTGACGGCCGCGGTCTGGCTCGCTCTGACGGCCGCGGTCTGGCTCGCTCTGACGGCCGCGGTCTGGCTGGTTCGCTCTGTCTGTCGCGGTCTGGCTGGTTCGCTCTGTCTGTCGCTGTCTGGCTCGCTCACTCTCTCACTCTAGCTTTCACTGTCTGGCTCACTCTCGTTGTCTGGCTCTCTCGCTATCGGGCTCACTCTCAACTGGCTCGCGCTCTCTGGCTCGCTCGCTCTCACTCTCTGGCTCGCTCGCTCCCACTCTTTGGCTCGCCCGCTCCCACTCTCTGGCTCGCTCGCTCCCACTCTCTGGCTCGCTCGCTCCCACTCTCTGGCTCGCTCGCTCCCACTCTCTGGCTCGCTCTCACTCTCTGGCTTGCTCTCGCTGTTGCTATCTGGCTCTCTCGCCCTCGGGCTCGCTCGCACTCTCACTGTCTGGCTGGATCGCTCTCACTGTCTGGCTCGTTCGCTGTTGCTGTTGTCTGGCTCTCTCGCCCTCGCTCGCACTCTCACTGTCTGGCTCGATCGCTCTCACTCGCGCTTTTTCTCTCACGCTTTCCTTTGAACTGGCGATGTAACCCGTTTGCTATTCCAGTTTCCATCCCTATATTCTCTCCCCATGGTTTTTTTGAATAGAGTTTTAGAACCTCTTGATGACCTCCAGAATAGCCGTCTGACCCTCTCTGCTCAGCCCTGGGGACCGGCTGGGTTGTCTGCTGTGTAATCTGAACCTGAGAACACCTGCTTATTCTCAGCAATCTGAAAAGACATTCATAAGCCTAACTTAAAGGAAACTTGTCCTAAGAGAAATATGAAGGCTGCTATTGCTACTTCCTATTGTGCAGCCCGTCATGCTGTTTCAGTGACGTCATGATTTTTTTTAAGTTCCTTTTTTTTTTTTTTTTTTTTAAAAGCAGTTCAATAATGTTGTCAAGGTTTTACTACCATCTCACTGGCTGCTTGCTGTCAGGGCACACTGGTGTGATCACAGGTGTTTGCAGGTACACGTCTCCAGTTTGATTCCATTGGAGCTCCTTGGGTCCAGGCTGAATGGGGTTGACCAAGCTTACGTATGCTATGCCAGCAGCTATTGAATGGTCAGCAAATCATGAGAATTTTATTCTGCCTTTTTGAAGGACGAGTCGTTGTCGTCTTCGTCTTCATCACTGTCTTCTTCATCGTTGTCGCCGTTTTCAGTCTTCATAGTCGTCTTCTTTATCGTTGTCTTTGACAAATGTGCCTATATTTTTGTTCACGTATAGTCTGCTCGCTGCTGAAATGTTTGTTACTGTTGTCTACAGGGCAGTCTGATCCAACATTGTACACACCCAGCTGGAGCTATTGAAAATCAGTGCTATAAACATACCTGTAGAGTGTTTTACATCCATGTGGAAAAGCCTTTTAAATTTACTGCCAGAGTAGTGGTGCAGTGTATTGGTGAATAGGGTGAATTGCACAGTGAATGCTAGAAAAGATACAAATTATTGCAGCTTTGTAATCCTTAATACATCAATAAATGTATTTTTTAAATATAAGCAGTGTAAGTACGTGAACGTGACCTGGTATCAGCCTCTTGCAGTCTATGTACAGCAGAGCTGGTATGTGAGAGGAATAAGCAGTACAAGAAGAAGCCAATCAGTTCACGTTTTAACAAAAACGATGCTGATAGGAGGAGAGAGTGGCAGCCACTGTGCTGCTTCTCCTTTGACTGTGCAGTCACAGGTTGGGGGCTGGTCCGGGATGACCTGGGCTCAGAGGAAGTTGGGTAAGTGACCATCAGACTAAGGACGTCTAGCTGCAGGAAAAAAAAAAGTACAGCAGGGAAATCTTTTGGATTGAATGTAAATATTGATGCAAAAGCTGTTTAATATTTCAGCCTGCTGTTCATTTTTATCTTATTTCTGGCTGGCATTTGTGCTTTTAACTTCTGTTTTATGCATTTTGATGAGTCCATGCATATTTATCTTTATTTATATGTTTTTAAGGTTCTGGATCAAGTCGAAGGCAAGACTCGAACCCCTTCTTGGCTCCTCGTTCAGCAGCCATCCCCCTCATCTCCCCGGGATCCCTGGGAGGGGGCACTTCGGGGCATCTTCTCATGAAGCCTATCTCGGACGCCTTGCCCACCTTCACCCCCCTGCCTGTTTCCTCGGATGGCAGCGCTGGAGCGGTACTGAAAGATCTCTTGAAGCAATAACCCGGTGTAGACCCACCGCAGGGCATTGAAGCACTTTATAAGGAAGACACACTATTGTACATACCAGCCAAAGAGGCCTTTTGTATAATCCTAGCTTTATTTAAACAGAACAGTTTTTTTTTTTTTTTTTGTCCTCCAACTGCCGACACAAAGCTCCAACCTGAAACAACCGGATATTTAAACTTGACATAAATACTGAATTTGAATAATGAGCCTTGTTTCTGATTGGACGGGGACTTTAACCTGGGAGCTTTTACATATTGTACAGCCAGTTTCTTATCTTTATTCTATGTGAAAATGAGCACACGGTTCTCCTGCTCCAGAGGACGCGGTGGTAGCTGAACATTGTCCGTTTATGTTCTGGGGGTGGGGAGCAATTCCCCTTCTTCTGCCAAATATCTGCACCGATCAGTGTTCTCATCCTGAGCGAAGGGGATCGGTGAGCTGCACTGTGACATTTGCTGCAAGGTTGCAATGCTCTGCAAAATATGGACTCTCCCTGTGGGGGGGGGGGGCATGGAATGGTATCTAGAAAGAGGGATACAACGTAAAGAAATGCTGCTCTTCAGGGCTGCTAATAAAGTCAAGAACCAATGACTCTGCAGCAGTCACCACGGTAGCTTTATACGCCCTGCTGCCCATTCTGAGCAAAATGCCCCACAGCCCCCAACGCCGTCGTCCCACCTGGTGGCAGTGGAAGGGAAGCTGGCTTGGGGCCCCAACCCTGGGCAGACTGGAGTCAGCGAACTGCACTGGGGCTCCCCCTGCTGACCCAATTGGGCCTAGTACAGGAGTACTTGCCTGTACCCCCCCCCCCCCCCTCCTTCACTAACAGTCCTGCCACTGTTCAGCCACCTGGTGACCATGAAATGGGGAGCTGGCTTGGGGCCCCACCCTGGGCGGATAGGAGTAACTGAACTGTGGTGTTGCTGCACTGGGGCTTTCTCCCCCTGCTGACCCAATTGGGCCTGGTACAGAATTACTGCCTGTCGTCCCCGTCCCCCCCCTCCCCCTCCCTATTAGCAGCCCTGCTGCTGTTCACTGCTAGGCTTATACACACAATAGCAGGCGCTTCCTCCTCAGTCACTGAGAGAAGCATTGCTAAACTCTTGTAAGACAGGCAGCATTAAAAAAAAAGCCTTCGTAAATTACTGAGGGTTACCATTGGTGCAGAGATGTGTGTTTCACTCATCAGTGCCCAGTTTATAAAGGATAGAACAATCCTTCACACCCATCAATCACAAGGCCCCCACATCCTCTTCTCCTGCTGCCAGCAGTGATACATTGTAACAGTCACAGGAGGGAAAAGTGGCAAGCTGCAGCTTACAGGAGTGCAGAAGGCAGCAACCAGCAGCTCTGGGATCAGATTCTATGCAGCTTGTTCATTCTGAGTTTGTCTTCCTTTCCTCTTATGTTTGTACGATGCACTATTGCTCTTGGATGTAGCTACAAAAATGATTGTTTTTCTTTTGTCCCTACCAGAGTAATTGTATACTTCTTGTCTAACTCTTGCTGTGAGTCTGACACCAAAGGGATCCATTTATAAAGGTTTTTCACTCAACTTTCACACTTGGTCACGCCAAAATCGTTGGCAGAATCCAGCATTGTTCTTTGCATTTTCAGAAAACACACAACGCACTTGCAGGCATATTATTTTAATTTTTTGTGGAGGATGCGGGCAGTGGCATTATTTCTTAAAAGCCACCCCAACCGCAGTGCTTTTTTTTTTTTCCACGCAAAAATCGCAGCAAAACACACATTGTCAAATGTGCCTGGCTCTGTGCCAAAATTTGGTACATGAGCTTCTTTGGCCCATTCGGGTGAATGATCTGCCCTATGCGCAGCTCGCAATAAAACACAACCGGGAATGTGTGTTCTGCTACACAAAGTGTGAATGGGGCCCCACTTTTTTCTAACTGGACTCCTTTGGGACATGTGTGACACCTGGGTGAAAGTTGTGTTAATCTTGTGTAAAACTATTAATGGACCCCTAAATGTCAGATAAAGCATAAATTATAATTATCAACCCAATCTTAACCCTTTAAAGATGGTGTCTGTGGAAAGCTGTATTTCGGCTCGGTTCACACCTAGGCGTTTTTTTAGTGCTTTTTGCAGAAACCCACTACAGTCCATTTACTATGGTTTCCTATGGGACATGTTCACATCTATGCTTTTTTTTTTTTTTTTGGAAAGAGTCGAGGACTTTTTTTTAAAATGCATAAGCGTGAACCAAGCTTTAATGCCGAATTCCAGGAATTCAGCCACTTTGTAAAAAGTGATGGCACCCTGGAAGTTAAGTCCAAGGAGGTGTACGACATCTCCTGGGCTTATCTCTATTATTTACATCTGACAGTTTTATTGCACTCCCAGATAACGGCTATCGCTGTATTTCGTATTTCCGGGAGACCAATGCTGATGCTTCAGGTCTAAGCATCTTAAATGGAATGGTGAGAAACGCACAGAGCAGCTATATGCTATTCACAGAAGCCTTTGTATTTTGTGAATGTGTTGACAATATTACCAAGGCTTCTGTGATTGGGCAGGAGGAGGAGGAGAAGGGCATAGCAGCAGCAGTGACTCACCTGTTCAAGATGCAGAGCTCAGAAAGATCCAGTGTCGCTCTCCCATAACTACAGCGATAGCTGTCTTCCAGGAGTACTATAAACCTGTCAGATATAAATAATAGAGCTAAGCCCAGGAGGTGTCATGCACCTTACTGGACTTAACTCATAGTGTGCCTTCATTTTTTACAAAGGAATTCACCCTTTAATTCAATAGGTTTTTGTCACCTAAGGTCCACAGTTCAGTCCTCCTAGTAAGATGGACTTTTTCCATTCAGCAGCCAATGACTGGTTCTTGATGAATTGACCCGCTGAAAAAGGTGTACTGCCCAAAGCCATGAAATGGTATGGAATACAGATTGGTCGTCTGTTACTGAAAGATACTCTCACCTATCTACAGCCAATCGAATATCCTGTAGTTGCAACCAAGCTGCAACAATGTGTTAGTACTACAACCAATAGACGTGTGAGTATCTCTGGTCTGAGATACCGCCACTTGTGAAGCATCAGTGGTTGTGTTGAGGGCCACCTTAATGCTTTGTGTGTGTTTATTTTGTTCAGTAAATACTGAAAGTTAAAGGCCACGCTCTGACGTTTAATGAAGGGAAGAGTTTTTATTTGGTTTTGACTTTAGTTTTAATTTATTAGTGAAGAGTGTGTTTAAATGGGTCCTTCAGGAATTGGGGAAAAAAAAAAAAAAAACTTTATCACAGTGGGAGGCTATTCATTGATTTTCCAGCTTTTTAGCTTCAATGAGATAGTGAAGAGCTGTGTGAGGTCTGAGCCCCAAATCTGAAATCTGCTGTATCGGGGTGAAGATTTGTAGTGCAGACATAGATACCATTTCGATTTTTTTTTTTATGAAGAGGTGATACTACTTTGAGAAGGTCAACCTACAGTGGAGGTGTGATATATAGAGAGCTGATTTTGGTCTTAGGCTGCTATCCCTCTGGTCGCAGTGAGAGCGCTGGTCACAAGATGATCCATTTTTTGAGTAAGAGGCTAGAAGCGACTAGTGAGAATAGTCGGGTAGCATGATGATTGCTATAAAAAGTTTATTAAGAATGGGCACCATCTTCTTCAGGGATTAAAGTGGTCCTAAAGATATGAGGGTTTTTTTTTTTGTTTTTTTTTAACCTTAATGCATTCAATGCATTAAAGAGTAAACCTTCCTCTATACTTTGTACCTATAGATAAGCCTATAATAAGACGTACCTATAGGGTACCGTTAAAGTGGTTGTAAACCCCCCCCCCCCCCCCCCAAAAAAAAAAAAAAACCTGCAAGACAAAGGCATAATGAGCTAGTATGCATACTAGCTCATTATGTATTACTTACCTTAGATCGAAGCCCTTGCATCGGTCCTCGTTCACCACTCCGGCCGGCAACGTCTCTCCCAGAGTTACTTACGGGTATCGCGGGCTCCAGCGCTGTGATTGGCTTGGGCCGCGATGACGTCACTCCCGTCAGTTGTAAGGGTTTACAACCACTTTAATATCTCAATCCAAAGCACCAAGTGTTATTTCTGTCTGTTGCCTCCTTCCTCTGCTATCTGCATTAGTCACTTCTGATAAGTTTTCCTGACACCAAGAGAAAAAGGGTGACAGGACAGACCTCCAGCTGACAGCCTCAGCTCTGTTCCTCTGTGTGTGTGTGTGTGTGTGTGTGTGTGTGTGTGTGTGTGTGTGTGTGTGTGGGGGGGTGTCTCTCTTCCCTCCAATCAGCTCTCCTCACTGATGTAACTTCAGCTCTCCGCCCCCTGCTTTTCATAGCTGAGAAATCTTGTGTAAATTCTGCACTTTGAAGGGATGTAGGGGAAAGATGACTTCTGATAAACAGGTACAACTTATGTAGGATGATTTCTTTAATCTCTATCACCTGAGACCAGTCACTTCACTGGGTATATGGTGAGAGTTTACAACCACCTTAAGGTATGGTAAGGTGCAATTTATGACATTTTTGGGGTGTTTTAGATCTGAGTAACCAGGTTAAGAAGCAGCACACAGTTCCTTTCTATGGATTGGTGGGAGTATATGTCCTCTTTTTCTTGCATGCTGTATCAGCAGCTGGAGTCATACTTTCAAGGCAAAATGTCACGTGATTGGTGACCGTGAGATATCTCTCAGTGAGACATTGCTGTCCATCACATAGAAAAAAAACGGTTTCCAGAGTCTGCAGAGGGTGTATTTCAGAATTTCTCACCGGTGACAACAAAAGTGAGCCAAGTTGGCGGATGTGCCAAATGCCCAGACTAAATAGTGAGGGTACTGAGCAGGTTGGTAGGGCGACCCCATGTGCCACTCAAGCCTTCAGTTTTTATCCCAAATGCAGTTCATTGTGTAATGTAAAGGCAGGTGACTGAGAAGGGCTCAGGCCAAACACAGCTCTCCTGTGACAGGTGATCAGGTAAGGGCTGGAATTCACTAATCTGGCGGCGGTTACATTTCTGCACTTTCCTGAAGGATCTCTTTATTCTTTTAATACCATACCACTATCATCAGTGTGACTGTAGACTGAGAATGGAGTATGATTTATTTGCCGCTAAGTTGCATCACCCACCGAAAAATTCAACATTTGGGGTTTTCTGTGCCCTTTGCTAATGTATATTGGTTGTTTGTTATATAGCTGGGAAATATGATCATTACAGGGCTACCATGTCAATATTATGTATAGAAAATAAATCTAAATTAATTCCAGATTCGTGTTGTTCAGACCTGAAGTGATTGAAAAGGGTTTTTTTTTTTTCTAAATAACAAATATTCTACTTACCTGCTTTGTGCATAGAGCGACCCCAGACCTCTATTTCAGGTGTCCCTCTGCTGCACTCTTGGCTCCTCCTCCTCTTCCCTGAGTGCCCCTATAGGAAGCGGCTTGCTATGGGGGCACTTGTGCATGCTGGATCTTGAGCTGGGCTGTGTGCTTCTATAGACACACACACCGCGGCTCAGCCCCGCTCCCTCCTTACAGCTGTCTGACAGCAGCAGGAGTCAATGGCTCCTCTTGGGCAACAGCGTTGGAAAGTGTTTAAGGATGGGTGAGGAGGATCAACTCAGGTGGAAATACTCTGCTCCTGACCTGTTATTCCACCTACAGAGCGTCGCACCCCTCCATCAGATGGAAAATACTCTGCTCCTGACCTTCTACCTTTGTGAATACACTCACCACTGGGATATCACACTTCCAACATGACCCTCTGAAAGTTATAAAATATTCTGCTCCTGACCTCCTCTACCTTTCTGATTACTCACCGGTACATCACACCTTCTAACCTGACCTTCCATAAGGTGGAAATACTCTGCTTCTCTCCACCTTCCTTTTTCCACCAGCAGGATATCGCACCACTCCAACATGACCCTCCATCAGGTGGAAAATACTCTGCTCCTGGCCGTCTACCTTTCTAAATGCACTCATCTCCAGGATATTACACCCTCTCAAGATGGCCCATAAAGTGGAAAATTCTCTTATCCTGACCTCTCTGATTACATTCACCACTGGGGGAAAACACCCTCCAACCTGACCCTCAATGAGGTGGAACATAATCTTCTCCTGACCTTCTTTTTACCTAATTACACTCACCAGCAGGATATCACACCTCCAACATGACCCTCCATAACATGGAAATACTCTTCTCCAGACCTTCTCTCTACCTCTCCCATTCCATCAACAGGATGTCACACTCTCCAACATGACCCTCCATCAGATGGAAAATACTCTACTCCTGACATTCTCTCTACTTTTTTTGAATACACCCCCCCACCAGGATATAACACCTTCATTACCCTCTATAAGGTGGAAAATACTCTTCTCCTAACTTTCTCTCTACCGTTCTGATTATACTTCCCACCAGGATATAACACCTTCAACATGACTCTCCATAAGGTGGAAAATTCTTTGCTCCTGACTTCTAACCTTCTGATTATACTCATCACTGGGACTAAACTCCCTCCAACTTGACCCTCAGTAAGGTCAAAATGCTGCCCCTGACCTCTCTATCTCTCCGATTACATGCACCAACAGGATTATCATACCTCCAACATGGCATAAGGTAGAAATACTCTTCTTCTGACCACCTCTCTACCTCCCGTATTCAACCAATAGGATGTCAAACCCTCCATCAGATGGAAAATACTCTGCTCCTGACCACCTCTATACCTTTGTGAATACACACTCCACCTGGATATCACACTCTCCAACAAGTGAAAAATATTCTTCGGACTTCTCAACCTTTCTGATTACACTCACCATTGGGACAAAACACTCACCAACTCGATTAATAAGATCCGAAATATTTCTGACCTCCTCTGATTACACTCACCACCAGGATACCACACCTCCAATAGGCAGAAAATGCTCTGCTCCTGACCTCTCCCATTCAGATTTGTTCTACCTTTCTGCTCCCACCATGATATTCCCCCCCCCCCCCCCTTCAAGTTGCAGGATAAGGTGAGTATACAGAACATGGGGTTAGTTCAGTGGAAGGGCCTGGTTTACAGGGGGCTGGGAGGCTTGGATTGAAGTTGAAATGTAGGCAAACAAGTCCATTTACAGTTGAATTACATGATTGTGAACTGTTTAGCCTGCCAAAAATGTTGTAATTCCGTTCAGCCATTTTTCCAGTTCAGACATCCGTGTCAGACGGCGTGGCCAAGTTGTGACCTCATCTTACTCTACTGTGGTTAAAGCAATACAGCTTGATCAGGGACCGCCCCAGGCTGTGAATGGATGGTGAAGGAGGAGCTGCGCACTGATGAGGTCATCTTGTGCTCACTCAACCTATCAGCCTGCTCCCCTTTCCTCTGTACAATGTACGAAGACCTGATTGGCTTACAGTGCTGCCCCTTCCTCGCCCTGTCCAATTCCTGATCTGTAGGGAACAACCTTGTCAAAGCTGACAACTTCTCTGCCACTCCTTCCACATCCACCGCCTTTAACCTTTGGTGACTGGACGCTGATTATGTACAGTGGGGACGGAAAGTATTCAGACCCCCTTAAATTTTTCACTCTTTGTTATATTGCAGCCATTTGCTAAAATCATTTAAGTTCATTTTTTTCCTCATTAATGTACACACAGCACCCCATATTGTACACACAGCACCCCATATTGTACACACAGCACCCCATATTGACAGAAAAACACAGAATTGTTGACATTTTTGCAGATTTATTCAAAAAGAAAAACTGAAATATCACATGGTCCTAAGTATTCAGACCCTTTGCTCAGTATTTAGTAGAAGCCCCTTTTGATCTAATACAGCCATGAGTCTTTTTGGGAAAGATGCAACAAGTTTTTCACACCTGGATTTGGGGATCCTCTGCCATTCCTCCTTGCAGATCCTCTCCAGTTCTGTCAGGTTGGATGGTAAACGTTGGTGGACAGACATTTTTAGGTCTCTCCAGAGATGCTCAAAGTCAGGGCTCTGGCTGGGCCATTCAAGAACAGTCACGGAGTTGTTGTGAAGCCACTCCTTCGTTATTTTAGCTGTGTGCTTAGGGTCATTGTCTTGTTGGAAGGTAAACCTTCGGCCCAGTCTGAGGTCCTGAGCACTCATCTTTCCCTCGATTGCAACCAGTCGTCCTGTCCTTGCAGCTGAAAAACACCCCCACAGCATGATGCTGCCACCACCATGCTTCACTGTTGGGACTGTATTGGACAGGTGATGAGCAGTGCCTGTTTTTCTCCACACATACCGCTTAGAATTAAGGCCAAAAAGTTCTATCTTGGTCTCATCAGACCAGAGAATCTAATTTCTCACCATCTTAGAGTCCTTCAGGTGTTTTTTTTTTTAGCAAACTCCATGCGGGCTTTCATGTGTCTTGCACTGAGGAGAGGCTTCCGTCGGGCCACTCTGCCATAAAGCCCCAACTGGTGGAGGGCTGCAGTGATGGTTGACTTTCTACAACTTTCTCCCATCTCCCGACTGCATCTCTGGAGCTCAGCCACAGTGATCTTTGGGTTCTTCTTTACCTCTCACCAAGGCTCTTCTCCCCC
The DNA here is from genome assembly GCF_042186555.1 of Aquarana catesbeiana. Taxonomy (NCBI): domain Eukaryota; kingdom Metazoa; phylum Chordata; class Amphibia; order Anura; family Ranidae; genus Aquarana; species Aquarana catesbeiana. The sequence goes on from NC_133336.1 coordinate 19,386,940, forward strand.
GATAGCTCAGTTTGGCCGGACGACCAGCTCTAGGAAGGGTTCAGGTCGTCCCAAACATCCTCCATTTAAGGATTATGGAGGCCACAGTGCTTTTAGGAACCTTAAGTGCAGCAGAATTTTTTTTGTAACCTTGACCAGATCTGTGCCTTGCCACAATTCTGTCTCTGAGCTCTTCAGGCAGTTCCTTTGACCTCATGATTCTCATTTGCTCTGACATGCACTGTGAGCTGTAAGGTCTTATATAGACAGGTGTGTGGCTTTCCTAATAAAGTCCAATCAGTATAATCAAACACAGCTGGACTCAAATGAAGGTGCAGAACCATCTCAAGGATGATCAGAAGAAATGGACAGCACCTGAGTTAAATATATGAGTGTCACAGCAAAGGGTCTGAATACTTAGGACCATGTGATATTTCAGTTTTTCTTTTTTAATAAATCTGCAAAAATGTCAACAATTCTGTGTTTTTCTGTCAATATGGGGTGCTGTGTGTACATTAATGAGGAAAAAAAAATGAACTTAAATGATTTTAGCAAATGGCTGCAATATAACAAAGAGTGAAAAATTTAAGGGGGTCTGAATACTTTCCGTCCCCACTGTATCCCCTGCAAAGTAAGTAAGCTAAGCAGCTGAATCACGGGCAGGAGCAGAGTCACCGCTGGGAGGGGTAGCAGAGTGATGTGAGCTGCTGAGTCACTGTTGGGAGAAGGAGCAAGATTATCTAAGCTGCAGAGCCACTTTTTGGGAAGGAAAGGGGAGTAATTAAGCAGCTGATTCACTGTTGGGAGGGGGAGCAGGGTGATCTGATCTGCTGAGTCTCTGCTAGGAGGGGAAGCAGGGTGATCTGAGCTGCTGATTCACTGCTGGAAGAGGAAGCAGGGTGATCTGAGCTGCTGATTCACTGCTGGGAGGGGAAGCAGGGTGATCTGGAGCTGCTGATTCACTGCTGGAAGAGGAAGCAGGGTGATCTGAGCTGCTGATTCACTGCTGGGAGCGGAAGCAGGGTGATCTGATCTGCTGAGTCTCTGCTGGGAGGGGAAGCAGGGTGATCTGATCTGCTGATTCACTGCTGGAAGAGGAAGCAGGGTGATCTGAGCTGCTGATTCACTGCTGGGAGCGGAAGCAGGGTGATCTGATCTGCTGAGTCTCTGCTGGGAGGGGAAGCAGGGTGATCTGAGCTGCTGATTCACTGCTGGGAGGGAAAGCATGGTACAGGGTGATCTGAGCTCCCGGGAGGGAGCTCAGATCACCCTGTTTTAAAGCTCATTTACTGCTTTTTCAGAACTTGTAAGTATTTGAATACCCAATCCCTGGCCACGGGTTCACGTTTTTTTTATCCAACTGTTTTAAGTTACTTTAAAATATATGGAGCTGATTCTTCTACATCTGCTGTGTCCCCTATTATTCCAGTGTCCCATTTTATTATCTATTGGTAATGGTTTTATGTGACCTGTAGAAATTTAGGTTTTTGGCATTTTAATAATTACAGCAATTATGGTACGATCTAATAAATCACATGCTAATTGCAAGCACATCATCTCAAAAGCACGCGGAGGGGGGATGGGGGGGCTCTAAGTGGAAGAATCACCAGCAGAGCACAGAGATTCATTTACACCAGGTATTATGGGCCTCTATGTAGAGTTAAACCTCTCCTGATATTTCCAGCCATCCTTTGGCTGTACACTGTCCTCCATGTTACATGGCTGCTGAACCCCAGACATTATCATATCTAAGCGTGAGCAGTAACTCCAGACATGTAGTGCCTGAAACATGAAACTATTTGAGCTGGTGTGTTAGGAGGAGTCACAAAGCCTCTGTCATTCACCAGCCAGCACAGGTACTTTGAAGTCCATCTTTTTGAAAATAGTCAATGCACATTTTGTTTCTGCACATATATGTGCATTTATTATGTTTTTGCTGATGAGCCTGCAAAGCATTTCAACCGCCATCAGTGGATGACTGGTGCAATGCCCGGGCTCCTGCAGACTCTTCCTGCAGCTCTGTCTATACCGAGGCACAGGCTTTCCATTAGAGCAGGGGGTCCTCAAGCTTTCTAAACAAAGGGCCAGTATACTGACTGTCCTTCCATTTTTAGGGGGGCTGGACTGTGGGAGTAAACAATGCCCCATGATTGGTATTAGGGGGAGTAATAGTGCCCCACTATTGGTGCCAGTGGGAGGAATAGTGTCCCATCGTTGGGTGTCAGTAGGAGGAATAGTACCCCATTGTGGGTATCAATGGGCGAAATGGTGCCCCATCGTTGGTGTCAGTGGGAGGATTAGTGCCCCATCGTTGGTGTCAGTGGAGGGATTAGTGCCCCATTGTGGGTGTCAGTGGGAGGAATAGTGCCCCATCATTGGGTGTCAGTGGGAGGAACAGTGCCCCATCGTGGGGTGTCAGTGGGAGGAATAGTGCCCCATCGTTGGTGTCAGTGGAGGGATTAGTGCCCCATTGTGGGTGTCAGTGGGAGGAATAGTGCCCCATCATTGGGTGTCAGTGGGAGGAACAGTGCCCCATCGTGGGGTGTCAGTGGAAGGAATAGTGCCCCATCGTTGGGTGTCAGTGGGAAGAATAGTGCCCCATCGTTGGGTGTCAGTGGGAGGAATAGTGCCCCATCGTTGGGTGTCAGTGGGAGGAATAGTGCCCCATCGTTGGGTGTCAGTGGGAGGACTGTGCCCCATCGTTGGGTGTCAGTGGGAGGAATAGTGCCCCATCGTTGGGTGTCAGTGGGCGGAATAGTGCTTCATCATTGGTACAAATGGGAGGAATGCAATGTCCAAAGACATGCTGGTAGGTTAATTAGATCCTGTCAAAAAAAAAATTGGCCAAATATGTGTATGTGTTTGTAAGCGTGTCGGGACCCCATGGGGCAAAGGACTGCGCTATACCGCAGATGGACACCGGCAGCAAAAAGTGCCCTGAGGCGATTCAGTTCGCATAGGTAGCGCTATACAAGTCACTCATTCATTTACTCATTCATTCAATGGTGTGCCAATGAATGGCATGGAAAGCCAAGACACCAGCTGAAATCTGTCAGTAATTAGAAAGCAATCCTGCCCCTTGTCAGTGCAAATTAATATCAGCTGGTTCAGTCTCAACTGATGGCCTATAAAAAGGTGTCTCATTACCAAGAGTAGGTGTCTTAAGAGTAGCAAGAATGCGATGCAACTCAGCACATCACAGCACCCCCAAGGTGAATAGAACTCCCTTGAAATGTATAATAATCCTGCCATGAAGTTTTACCATAGAGGCATAGTACAACAGTTCCTCCACAGGTTGCTAGGGGTATGCCCAATTGACCTCCCATTTAATGGTGCCTGCATAGGGCCAACATCACTTGGCAAGGCCGGCTGCATGACGCCAATGATCTTTTTTTAGCGGTCTGTAGGGGTGGCATTCTGACCACCATTGTAAAGGTTTTATTCTTCCCACTAGCTACCAATGTATACGGCATTTTACCCATTGCTCCCACATGGGCTGATTTTCAGTAAGGGTTCCCCAAGACTTGAAAATTATTTTAGGGTTTCCCATAGGTGTGCATTAGGGTGTGCACCCCAAAGCTCAAACACACGTTTGTGTGTGGATATATAGAGCAGTGGACAATGTCAGTAGATTATTTTCTATATTGCTTTTATTATAACTTTTTTTACAATTTTATTATTTTTTTTTACAATAATGTTTTATTTATTTATTTTTACAATTTTTTTTTTTAGGCACCCTATTGGGGGGGGGCTTTGGTGACATATCAGGGGTCCAAACAGACCCCTGATATCTCACTTTTGAGACAGAGAAAGGGACAGAGATTCCCCAGTCCTTTTTTCTGCAGCCAGGCAGCAGGGGGAATCTGCCCAGCACAGGGTTATTAGGGTGGGCCCAGGCACACCTGGCACCCCCTGTGCGCACGCCTATGGGGTTCCTCTGGGGTAAAAAGGAAAGGCTGCCCTATTTTATTTATATATCAAAAGTCTAATGTTAAAAAATGTCATAACTAAGAAGTTCCTCTTAACCACCAACCGGACATAAACATTCCACGTTAGAATGTAAATGGTGGAATATTAGTCACATACAGTATATCAATATATTAAGTTGAAGCGTTTGTTACCCCAACACTTCATATTTCGGATATGCGCCTCCTGTACCATGTGCTCTTTGTATGATTTCCTTTGTGGGAAATCCCTGGGTGTTCCTGCCAGTCCCCCTGCTTTCCTATTAAAAACTGACCACACTAAGCAGGAGAGCACAACGTGGTCAGTTCTCAAGCTAGGCCGGGAACTCAGCCTGCTCTCCTCCAATGATCAGACTTGTCCTGACATACCCCCGCTGCGCAGCCATCCACTGGGAAGCTCTGTGTGCTGTTGCTTCTCCCCCCCCCCCCCCCAGCTCTTATGCATCTGAGTACAGAAGGAATGTGATCACTTATAGAAAAAAAGGTATTTATACAGTTTTTCTCATATCTATGCAAAAATGTTTTACCTTTCATTTCTATTTTAAACTGGGTTGTTTTACAGGGTGATTGCTTAGAATCACTTAAAGAGGAAGTAAATTTCCTTTACTGACTTTTACCTATAGGTAAGCCTATAATGAGACTTACCTATAGGTAGTGTAAATTTCTCCTAAACGTGCGCCGTTTGGGAGATATTTACATTACATGCAGCCAGTGAAATCACTGGTGCGTGCGCTCTGAAGGAACGGTCACCCGTGCCCTTCCTTCAGAACCCTGTGCCGTAAATGGTGGCTCCCATGCACATGCGTCATTGCAGCACCATCCATCCAGTCACAGAGCCGGAGCCCGCGAGCCCGGAGGCAAGACGGGTGAAGATGGGAGCCCCTGCAGCGCTGACATCGCGGCACTGGAACAGCTTTGTTTTAAGGCAAGTTTCACATAATGTGCTAGTATGCAATGCACATTATGACTTTACCTTGCAAGGGAAAAAAAAAAATGTCCAGTGGTATACAACCGCTTTAAAGAGATGTGCATGGTATATTCGCGATTGTTTCGTATATTAGTTGTCCCGAATCGATCTGTATTTTCAGGAGTGGCTGTATTAATTTTCACATGTTAACTTGTTATTTCGGGAGATTACTTATGTACTCTGAGTCATCCCTACTAGTCCAACCCACAAAGACAAATGGAATGAGCTGATTGGACAATATCAACTGGAGTTGCGTGCATCCAAATGTAACAATTAGAACAAAAGTAATTTTGGATTCATTTGTTGTATTATGATTGGGAGATTCTTTTGGATCCACCTCCATCCAACGCAAACACAATAGGTAGGACTTTATTTCACTTTATGAATTGTATTTTACCACATTTTATTTAGGTTTTTGTGATAATTTTATCTGCACCACCTATTGAATAATATTTTTGAGATATTATTATTCACCATTTCATCTGATGCTAATATTATTTTTATTTATTAGTTACTATTAATTATTTCTGTACGTTATTTATTTATTGATATATCACACACACTACTTGTGGTATTTGTCCAGCGCTGCACTCTTTCTCTCTATCTTTATTTCTTGTGCCCTTGTATCGGGGTTACAGTGTTCAGCTGCAGGACATCCTTCACGTTTTTTTCTAACATTTAAAAAAAAAAAGAAAACATTTTTACACCATTCACGCACCTAGCACAATTCTTTCTTTTATATTTTGCTCCCCATTCACACCTGGGACCTTGTAACACTAACGAGTCACATGACACCGGGGAGGGAAAATGGCTAATTGGGCCCAATTTGGACAGTTTCACTTAGGGGTGTACTCACTTTTGTTGCCAGTGGTTTAGACATTAATGGCTGTGTGTTGAGTTATTTTGAGGGGACAGCAAATTTACACTGTTATACAAGCTGTACACTCACTACTTTACATTGTAGCAAAGTGACATTTCTTCAGTGTTGTCACATGAAAAGATAGAATAAAATATTTACAAAAATGTGAGGGGTGTACTTACTTTTGGCAGATACTGTATGTGGTCAATGTGACATAGGATGGGGTCAGCAGGGCAGAGAATGAGGCGGCACTGGTGAAGTGGCGCTGATAGGTGGCGCTGATTGGCAGCACTGATTGTCACTGATGGGCACTGATGATCAGTGCCCTGATTATCAGTGTACATGTCTCCTTTACACTTGCTGGTTACTGACTCTCTCCTCATGTTGCGACAAGATAAGGAAAGAAATGTCGATATCTGGCAAATGTGTTTAGATCATGATCAGCTGCGATTGGACACAGCTGATCAACATGGTAAATAACCGCTGTCACTGGTTCTTTACCTTGATCCAAAGGGCACAGTAATCACAGATCACACTGGGTGCGCATCGCAGCAGGCGTGCAGAGGGTGCGGTTATGGGAGGGGTCAATAGACACCCTCCCAGAACTGTATGACCGCGCAGTAGCTGGCATTCGGCTATATCGCGAGCACCTTGTTTGCCTCGTGGCAGATATGCCCCCTGGTCATTATGTTATTGGGTTGAATTTAATTTCCCCATTCCCAACTGACTTTGTTGGGCAGCACACATACACATTAAACGAATGGTCTCAAGTTCAACCCCAATAGAAAAAGCCAAGAAAAAAACACCTAGTAGTGTGTAGCAGGCTTTACACACAGCTTGTTCCTTCAGTCCCCTTTATCTGACTGCAACACCTTATACACCGATCAGCCTTAACATTATAACCACCGATAGGTAAAGTGGATAACATTGATTATCTCGTTACAATGAGATGCATCTGAGAGTGGGTGGAATATTTTTGCAGCATGTGAACGAAGTTGCTACGTTCAAAGCAGAAAAAAATGGATGGGCAAGCGTATGGATTTGAGCGACTTTGACAAGGGCCAAATTGTAATGTCTAGACGTCTGGGTCGGAGCAACTCCAAAACTGCAGCTCTTGTGTGATATTCCCGTTCTGCAGTGGTCAGGACCGACCAAAAGCGGTCCCAAGGAAGGAAAAACTGGTGACAGGGTCATGGGCAGCCAAAGCTCATTGATGGAGGTGGGGAGGGAAGACACATTGATGGAGGTGGGGAGGGAAAACTCATTGATGGAGGTGGGGAGGGAAGACTCATTGATGGAGGTGGGGAGGGAAAGACTCATTGATGGAGGTGGGGAGGAAGACTCATTGATGGAGGTGGGGAGGGAAGACTCATTGATTGAGGTGGCGAGGGAAGACTCATTGATGGAGGTGGGGAGGGAAGGCTCATTGATGGAGGTGGGGAGGGGAAGGCTCATTGATGGAGGTGGGGAGGGAAAACACATTGATGGAGGTGGGAAGGGAAGACTCATTGATGGGAGGTGGCGAGGGAAGACTCATTGATGGAGGTGGCGAGGGAAGACTCATTGATGGTGGTGGGGAGGGAAGACTCATTGATGGAGGTGGGGAGGGAAGACTCATTGATGGTGGTGGGTAAGAAAGACTCATTGATGGAGGTGGGGAGGGAAGACTCATTGATGGAGGTGGGGAGGGAAGACTCATTGATGGTGGTGGGGAGGGAAGACTCATTGATGGAGGTGGGGAGGGAAGACTCATTGATGGTGGTGGGGAGGGAAGACTCATTGATGGTGTGGGGAGGGAAGACTCATTGATGGTGGTGGGAGGGAAGACTCATTGATGGAGGTGGGGAGGGAAGGACTCATTGATGGAGGTGGGGAGGGAAGACTCATTGATGGAGGTGGGGAGGGAAAACACATTGATGGAGGTGGGAAGGGAAGACTCATTGATGGAGGTGGCGAGGGAAGACTCATTGATGGAGGTGGGGAGGAAGACTCATTGATGGAGGTGGGGAGGGAAGACTCATTGATGGAGGTGGGGAGGGAAGACTCATTGATGGAGGTGGGGAGGGAAGACTCATTGATGGAGGTGGGGAGGGAAGACTCATTGATGGAGGTGGGGAGGGAAAGACTCATTGATGGAGGTGGGGAGGGAAGACTCAATTGATGGAGGTGAGGGGAAGACTCATTGATGGAGGTGGGGAGGGAAGACTCATTGATGGTGGTAGGAAGGGAAGACTCATTGATGGAGGTGGGGAGGGAAGACTCATTGATAGTGGTGGGGAGGGAAGACTCATTGATGGAGGTGGGGAGGGAAGGCTGGCCCATGTAGTCCAATCCAGTAGAAGAACTAATGGAGCACAAATTGCTGAAAAAAGTTAATGCCGATTCTGATAGAAAGGTGTCAAACACATAGAGCATCGCAGTTTGTTGGGTATGGAGCTGTGTAGCTGCAGAGACTGGTCAGGATGCCATGCTGACCCATGTCCACAGCCAAAAGTGCCTACAATAGGCACATGAGCATCAGAACTGGACCACAGAGCAAAAGAAGAGAGTGGCCTGGTCTGATGAATTCAAGAATGGTTTGAGGAGCACAACAACGAGTTTGAGGTGTTGACTTGGCATCCAAATTCTGCAGATCTCAATCCAATCGAGCATCTGTGGGATGTGCTGGGGAAAAAAAAATTCAGATCCATAAAAGGACCAACCTCACAATTTACAGGACTTAAAGAATCTTCTACTAACAGCTTGGTGCCAGATACCACAGCATACCTTCAGGTCTAGTAGAGTCCATGTCTTGGTGGGTGGTCCTATAATGATGGCTGATTGGCATATTCCTCAATAGTCACAAAGACACAAATACTGAATCCGGAGAGGCTATAGCTGCTGGGGCCGTTGCTTCTCCTCCCAAGCCGGACAGGAAGCGGGTCCTGAAACCCCTTTGGCTAGGCATCCTAAGGATCCCTGGCCAATATTGTCTCAGGACCAGCTTCCCGATTGGCCAGGAGGAGAAGCAGGAAGACATTAGCGAATATTAATTTGCAAATGTCACACAAGTGGGTGGCCTCGGGGCACAGTGCTCTGCGCCCCGAGCCCACCCTTTTTGACACCAATTAGAGCCTCCAGCTCTAATCGTGTGCTTAAAAAACAAACAAAAAACCCCACATTGAAATCCATGCTGGAGTTGGTGACTTTTCACTTGCATTACTAGCCAGGGTCAATTTTCAGACTTTCTACTATTGAAAGCTCAGGTAAATCTACCAAAAACCCAATGCGGGGGGGTCATTGTTATCAAGTGCTGCGGGGGGGGGGGGTCATTATTATCTAGTGCTTGGGGGGGGGGGCATTATTATCTAGTGTTTGGGGGGGAGGTCATTATTATCTAGTGCTTTGGGGGGGTCATTATTATCTAGTGCTGGGGGGGTCATTATTATCTAGTGCTGGTGTGGGGGGGTCATTATTATCTAGTGCTGGTAGGGGGGGTCATTATTATCTGTTGCTTGGGGGGGGGTCATTATTTTCTGGTGCTGGGGGTTATCTGGTGTTGGGGGTTGTTATTTTTTGGTGGTAGGGATTGTTATCTGGTGCTTGGGGGGGTCATTGTAATCTGGTGCTGGAAGATTATTATCGTAGGGTGCTGGGGTCATTATTATCTAGTGCTGGGGGGGGGGTCATTATTATCTAGTGCTGGGGGGGGGGTCATTATTATCTAGTGCTGGGGGGGGGGTCATTATTATCTAGTGCTGGGGGGGGGGTCATTATTATCTAGTGCTGGGGGGGGAGTCATTATTTTCTGGTGCCAGGGGGTTTTATTATTTGGTGCTGAGATTGTTATTATCTGGTGTTAGGGGGTTGTTTTTATCTGGTGTTGAGAGTTATAATCTGGCGCTGAGGTTTATTATTATCTGGTGCTTGGGGGGGTCATCATAATCTGGTGCTGGAAGGTTATTATCATCTGGTGCTGGGGATCATTATTATCTAGTGCTGGGGGTCATTATTGTCTGGTATCTTGGGGTTATTTTTATCGTCTGGTGCTGGAGGGTTATTATTATGCAGTTTTAGGGGTCCTTGTGCAGTGCTGAGGGTTATTGCTTGCCCTAACACTTGCAAAGGGTTATTGCTGCGGGTTACTGGGAACTCCTCCACCTCTTACCCACTTCCAAGGGTTCAGCATGTCCCTTGGCTCGTTGTGCTTCTCCCTCTCCAAATCTGAGCTCTGCTGTACAGGTACTACCAAGTATTATCCAGGTACTTACCCTTTGCATTTTACTGGTGCATTTATTTGTCTTTTATAACTTCTTGGAGTTGAGCTTAAAAAAAAAAAAATCTTTAAAAAGGGTGCAGTTTCTCTAATGTTTGTTCGGTCTTCCATCTCCCCGTACACTTCTGGTGCTGCTGCAGCCACAGGAGATGGGTCACTTGCAGTTAACGGGTTAAGTCGTTGAGCTCCCCCCCTTCTGCGCTTGGCAGTCACCCCAAGATTGTTGTGAGGAGTCTGGCCAGTGGGTGAACTGGCTAATCACAACCATCTGTGAGGCCCCTATTTTGCATTGTTTAGCATACTCTGAAAATGCTCATATTTTGCATTCCTCTTGCAGTTGGTCTGATGCAGAGTTCCAGCGAGAGGCTAAGCTGAACCAGGTGCCTCCTCAGCCTCCAGTCCAGTGTGCTCAGCCCCAGTGGAAGCTTCTCCTCCCTCCTGACACCAGCTTCTCCTCTACAAGACTGATCCTCAGCTGCCTCTCCTCCTCCAGCCTGGGAGCCCGGAGCACAAAATGCTGAAATTCAGGTACCATTTATGCTTCTCCTTATATGTCCTCCATGGCCGACGCTCGGGGATTGTTTTTCCCTTTGCAGGGAGACGATAAACTAGCAGTTGCTTCAATGCAGTTTTCTCATTCTGGATCAATGGAGAATTTGTAACTTTTTTTTGCCATTTTTACTTCCTCCTTAACTTTGCGATTCGTAGAATTTTTTTATAGCAGAATTTGATCGCCACTGCCTCGTTCTTCGCTTTATTATCCTTTTTTGTTACACAAAAATAAAAAATATTGCACTCACGCAGTGGGAGGGGCAGCTGAATAGTATCAAAGCACTTCAAAAGTTCCTAAACTGATTTTTTTTTTTAAACTTTTTAGCATTATATAGATGCAGTGAATGTGGCTTTCACCAAATACCAATCACTGACTTTTTAAGCACATGCATGTCATCCACTTTTGGTATTCTTATCTGCAGCCTTGAATCTGTCCACTTCTTTCCCTCAGTTATTAAGCTGTAAACATTATTTGCATGTCGGTTTTAATGACTCCCTTGTTCTGTGTGGTCAGTGAGGTGCTTTTGCTGCATGGGGCAATGAAGGAAGGAAAGACACTGACCTGCCCACTGACATTCGGGAAATGTGAACCCCCCCAAGGGCCTTGACCCTGGGGCTGTCCAGCTGCAGGCAGCGCGTCCTTCCCAACGTTTTAGTGCACCAGGGAGAGACAGGTGCAGCGTCCAGCAGCGTTTGGTTGGCCCCCGTGTATTTAATCCCTGAACGCATAGGGCTCTGAAGCCGTAAATACTCAGTAAAATGTTCAGCCCCGTCCATCTGCAGCCTGCCATAGACTTTAACAAGCTTCCTTTGGCCAGGGCTGGACGCTGCACCTGTCCCCGCCAGGCGCACTAAAATGCTGAGAGGGATGCACCGCAACCAGACAGGAATAGGTTTCCTTGAATTTTAATTAAGAGGTTTGCTTAGTAAAGCTACAGATATTGTACAATGCTAATTTTCTGGCAGGGAAGGTCAGGGGAAAAAAGAAAATACTTTCTAAATAGCATTTCTGATCTGGCCGGTTTGTACTGGCTCTTGAAGTCTCTTTGTAGCACAGAAGGAATTAAATGGATTTTTCACACCGCCACGGGAGGAACAGTGATCACAGGGAATTTTGTGTCTATATGAGCTCTTTATAGACAGCTGGTGATAAGTGTAGACCAGTGGTTCTCAACTCCTGTCCTCAGGACCCACTAGCAGGCCAGATTTTAAATATTACCTTGGGGGAGATGCAGACTAGAATACTGCAATCACTGAACAGCAAATGATATCACCTGTGGTGTATTTCAGTTGTCTTTCAAACCTGGCCTGTTAGTGGGTCCTGAGGACAGGCATGGGGGAATCGCTGCTGGTGTAGACAGACCTCTGCTGTGCAGTGGTATCAGTGGAGGTATCAACAGGCTGGACAGGCAGAATAAACTGAGGAAAACAAGGAAGCCCACATTTCCTCATGTCAGGCGGAGATCAGCCGCTCGCGTCAGGTGGAGATCAGCCGCTCGCGTCAGGTGGAGATCAGCCGCTCGCGTCAGGTGGAGATCAGCCGCTCGCGTCAGGTGGAGATCAGCCGCTCGCGTCAGGTGGAGATCAGCCGCTCGCGTCAGGTGGAGATCAGCCGCTCGCGTCAGGTGGAGATCAGCCGCTCGCGTCAGGTGGAGATCAGCCGCTCGCGTCAGGCACCGATCAGCTGCTCATGTCAGGCTGCAGTCATTTGCTCATGTCAGGCGCCGATCAGCCACTCACTTCAGGCACCGATCAACCGCTCATGCCAGGCTGCAGTCATTCGCTCATGTCAGGCAGTGATCAATGCGTTGCACTTACAGACGTCATCATCCAGTTCAGAGACTACAACTCCCACAGTGCTGTTTGGACTATGTTGGAGTTGTGTTGGCCACATCAGGCTCAGCCCAAGATTCAGGCTCCCAGAGATGACAGAGTGGGCGGGCACAGACAACATTACTTGGGGGGCGGAGATTGTGAGCCCCCACATCTGAACAAACATTGTCTAAGGCCTCTTTCACACTGAGGCGCTTGTAAACTGGCAGTAAAACACTGAGCACTTTTGAGGAGCTTTTCAGGCGCTTTTGAAGAGCTTTTCAGGCGCTTTTGAAGAAGTGCTTTACATTCATTTCAATGGAGAGGGGCGTTTTTTTCACCACACTGCCAGCCCACTGCCCCAGTGTGAAATCATTCATTGATTTTAATGGAAATAGGTTTTCGTGAGCTTTTCGGGCTCTTTTTTTTAGCGTGAATGCACCTGAAAAGTGCCTCAGTGTGAAAGGGGTCTAATTGAGATATTAACATCAAACAGCAATTTATCTGACCATCTACTCTCCATCATAAAATGATTTATCTATCTATCTGTCTAATCCTCATCATATCTAACCTAATTATATCTGTTTATCCATCTATTATTATCAGATCTACCTAGATTGTTTGTTTTTATTTGATATCTTTTTTTTTTACTTTATTTTTTTTATTCAAATCACTTTCCATAAATGTATCTATTTTTATTGGATGTTTAAAAAATTTCTTTATCAGTTTTTTGTTTTCTCTTCAGAGGGTTCAGGCAAATGCTGTGTTGTTATATCCAAACTATGATCAAATTTGTTGTTGCCAAAAAAAAAATAAAAATAAAATAAAATTCAACAGATTTTTTTTTTTGCATGCTCTAAAAAGTTTGAATTGATAACAAATAGTTTTGATTTCCCCTCATTGAATGAAATACCATGCAGCGTACATCAATCAGAAACATGTACCCCCCCGACCCCCACCCCCAGTTAGGGTTGCCACCTCATCCCTTTAAAACTGAACACATGAATTACTCGGGTTCTGTGGCTGATTAAGGTGGTAATTAAACTCGGTGCCTTAAAGGGGTTGTAAAGGTAATTTTTTTTTTTATTTAAAATAACAAACATATCATACTTACCTTCACTGTGCAGCTCGTTCTGCACAGAGTGGCCCCGAACCTGGTCTTCTGGGGTCCCTCGGCGGCTGTTTCAGCTCCTCCCCACAAGCATTTACCACCTTAATGCGAGCTCCCTCGCATGGTGGTGAGTGCTTGCGGGCGCGCTCCCGTGATACAGCCGGCGGCTATAGCCGCTCGCTGTATCACTCGGCCCCGCCCCCCGGCGCGCCGCGTCATCGGATGTGATTGACAGCAGCGCGAGCCAATGGCTGCGCTGCTTTCAATCCATCCACTGCAGCAAATAAGCGACCAGGCTGAGCTGCAATGAGGACGAGCAGCGAAGATTCGAGGCGTCAGGTAAGTAAAACGGGGGGGCTGGGGGCGGCGGTACTGTCAAAAGTTTTTTCACCTTAATGCATAGAATGCATTAAGGTGAAAAATTTTTTATCTTTACAACCCCTTTAACTGCATTAGATTAGTCTGTGAAATTCATATGTGTTCGGGTTTAAAAGGATGAGGTGACAACCCTACCCCCAGTTCAGTGCACTTGTTGCTGGGTTCTCCTCTGTAAAATCTAAATTGATTTTTTTTTCAGCTCAGCAGGAAATAATAGTATGCAAATTTAAAAAAAGAAAGCCCTAATGCTTAGTATGCAAATTGCAGACTTTTTTTACAGCCAATTACAAATCCTCTCTGCGGTTATTTTAAATGTCATTGGTTGCCCTGGGTTACAGATCTTCCCCAGCATCCTGGCTGTGTGCTCTGCGTCCAATGAGAACATCCTCCCCCTTGTGGTGGATTAGGGTACAGCTCGGAGTACCATTTGCCGTTGCGTAATCCGCTTGTGGAAAACAAAAATGTTGTCTTGTGTCAAACCGCTTCCTCTGTGACTTTTAACACAAGAGAATTTATACTTAGTAATACAAACATCCCCTGCAGATACTCCAAACCACACAAACCTCATAACCTCTCAGAGACTAAATCATTCTTGATTTATTCCATGATCAATTTTACCTGCCAAGATTAATGATCGTTCTACGGCTGGGAGGGGTTTTATTTGTGGCTGCAGATTATGTAGAGAATGCTGCTGTGTGTGATTCTTGAAGGAGGATTCCTCTGCAGTGTAGTGGTGTGCTCCACCCCAAACATCACAAAGTGGGAAGGGGGGGGGGGGGTCTCAGGCCCGCTGCTGGATTTTGTGTTTATTACATGTAGCTAGGTCCCAGGCCTCCTTCGGTCTAATGAGAACCTCCAGAGCCAGGGATAGCTGACATCCTCCTGTATTAGGTTGCAAGGCATAGTGGGTGCAAAGATGGTGAAAGTCATTGGGCGCCAGACGCTTTTTGAATGCAAAAGAAAGTTCATTTCCTTTTTAACAATATTTTTTTGGGGGAGAGAGGGTTAGGGCCAGGACACCCTTAGGTAGTTGCAAGATCAATTGGCAGACTCTGAGACTTCGACAGGAGGACAAGCCATGCAGGGAAAGGCATCCAGCAAGACGCCTCATCTGCATGTGCAGGAGTGCTGTCTCCTATGGCAACAGTCTTTAACAGTTCCTTTATCTTCGACTACAATCCCTCCTTGTAGTTCTTCAGCACACTGAGCTCCCGGTCTCTCACTAGACCCACTGATTCACTATCACTGAATCCCTTGAGCTCCTTCAATCTTCACGGTGGTATCTTCCTCAAGCCTCACCCCCACCTCTCTGTTGGGTCCCTAGCTTGGCACTCAAGATACTTCTGAAGCTTCACCCCCGCTGGCCTGCTCGGTCCCTGGCTTGACACACAAGGCTGTTCTGCAAGTGTCACCTCCGCTGGCTGGGTCCCTGGCTTGATGCCCACTGAAGTGTCCCGATTCTTAACCGTCCCTGGTTGGTGGGAATACTGCTCTGGTACTTGCTTCAGTTACTCACAGTGGTCCCTGGTAATAAGGTGGATGGTCCCTTAGTGGCGACAGCTTCCCCTCTACCTCCGACCATGACAGGTTCTCTGGCCGGCAAAACCGTCACTTCTGGTTGGATCCCAACCCTACGCTGCTCTCTTTCTTCTGGATAGACCTCAGACAGCCTAGCAGCCAGATGTGCCCGGGATAGGCCCAATTTTCCGGCCTAGCAGCCTGGGCAATACAACACATGTCCACCCAGACAGCCGTCCAAGTGGCATAGAACACAGATCACCTGTCTCCACCCAAATATATAGGTTCTCCCAGCAGGCCAAGGGATCCAAGAAAACCCCATATACCCATAACCTGACCTTGGGTTGCCCTTCTCGTATCTAGAACCCCCAAGTACCCGGCCACCTAGTGGTAGAAGAGAAAAGTGCAACAAGGTCAAATTTTAGAGAGAAATCAATGGCTCTCTATCAATCAACCAGGATAATTATTCCTGGCAAGTACATTTGTGAGGAGCAACCCTGCCTAAACTCCAGGGTGCTACATACACATAACAAAATTTAAAATAAAAAGGAGTCGTTGTAACTTTCAGGGATCCACCCATAAGTGAAATCAATTTTGGGCATCCAAAGCCTTAAAAACCCCCAAAAAAACGCTCCAAATATTTTGAGTTTCCCAATTTTTATCGAGGTGAATTGTATGTCCATAAATACCCTTAAAGGATATATAAATGTTCTATATTTTAAAAAATAAAAAAAAAAAGTCATACTTACCTCCTCTGTGCAGTTGGTTTTACACAGAGTGGCCCAGATCCTCCTCTTCTGGGGTCCTTCAGCGGTGCTCCTGGCCCCTCCTCTTCTCAAGTGCCCTGTTAGAGAAGCGCTCTCCCTCGGGGCACTTGTGCGGGCGCGCACCCGTGTCCTGCTGCTGCATCCATTGACACAGACAGCAGGACTCGGCTCCGCCACCCGACTCCCGCATCATTGGATTTGATTGACAGCAGCGGGAGCCAATGGCTGCGCTGCTATAAATCTATCCAATCAGGACTTGAGACACTGGCTGGAGCGGGTGTGCTCATCCCCGGCGCATGAACGATTGGGCTCGGGTAAGTAAAAGGGGGGCTGGTGCACTACAAGAGGTTTTTCACCTCAATGCATACATTTTTTTTCTATTCAATGGAAAAAAGCACTTCTGGGCTTCTCAACAAGGAACGAATGACATTTGCAGATGCAGGAGATGGTCAGAGACTGCACCCATACTACAGGAGATGGTCAGAGACTGCAGACATGCTGCAGGAGATGGTCAGAGACTGCAGACACGCTACAGGAGATGGTCAGAGACTGTAGACATACTACAGGAGTTCTTAGAGACTTGGGTATAGACTAGAGATGCATTACATGAGACTTCTAGAGATGACTGATGTTACATCATTTTTACAAATCAATGCTTCCACATTTGTGCTCCATACAGATCCCTTAAAAATGATATTGTGCCACACTTGATGTTTCTTAGCATGGTCCCTTATAAAAGAGCACAGGGAAAAAGCATAAGCAGAGAGAAGGCATGACGGCAACAGAAAAGAGTCAGACTAAAGAATATTTTACTAAGCCTGGCCTGAGTAAGGATGTAGACATGGGAAATGCAAACCACTTTCTGCAGAGGCCACAAGGGCCACACAATAAGTGCATGGAGGGCCACGTGCAGCTTCCGGGGGAATCGGGAGTGTACAGCCAGAGACCGGAGTGTACGCAGTATGTTCTGTGTGTGATATTTGGGGACACAGTGGGAAGTGAGTATCTAAAAGGAAAGCATCTCTCCTGCTTAGATACCTGTTTTTGCCTTGCAGAGCCGGGGTCCTGGGCTTCATTGCTTTGCAGAGCCCGGGGTTAGGGGCTTCATTGCCTTGCAGATCCCGGGGTCCTGGGCTTCATTGCCTTGCAGAGCCCGGGGTCCTGGGCTTCACTGCCTTGCAGAGCCCGGGGTCCTGGGCTTCATTGCCTTGCAGAGCCCGGGGTCCTTTGCTTCACTGCCTTGTAGAGCCCGGGGTCCTGGGCTTCACTGCCTTGCAGTGCCCGGGGTCCTGGGCTTCACTGCCTTGCAGTGCCCGGGGTCCTGGGCTTCACTGCCTTGCAGTGCCCGGGGTCCTGGGCTTCACTGCCTTGCAGTGCCCGGGGTCCTGGGCTTCACTGCCTTGCAGAGCCCGGGGTCCTGAGCTTCACTGCCTTGCAGAGCCCGGGGTCCTGAGCTTCATTGCCTTGCAGAGCCCGGGGTCCTGAGCTTCATTGCCTTGCAGAGCCCGGGGTCCTGAGCTTCATTGCCTTGCAGAGCCCGGGGTCCTGAGCTTCATTGCCTTGCAGAGCCCGGGGTCCTGAGCTTCATTGCCTTGCAGAGCCCGGGGTCCTGGGCTTCATTGCCTTGCAGAGCCCGGGGTCCTGGGCTTCATTGCCTTGCAGAGCCCGGGGTCCTGGGCTTCATTGCCTTGCAGAGCCCGGGGTCCTGGGCTTCATTGCCTTGCAGAGCCCGGGGTCCTGGGCTTCATTGCCTTGCAGAGCCCGGGGTCCTGGGCTTCATTGCCTTGCAGAGCCCGGGGTCCTGGGCTTCATTGCCTTGCAGAGCCCGGGGTCCTGGGCTTCATTGCCTTGCAGAGCCCGGGGTCCTGGGCTTCATTGCCTTGCAGAGCCCGGGGTCCTGGGCTTCATTGCCTTGCAGAGCCCGGGGTCCTGGGCTTCATTGCCTTGCAGAGCCCGGGGTCCTGGGCTTCATTGCCTTGCAGAGCCCGGGGTCCTGGGCTTCATTGCCTTGCAGAGCCCGGGGTCCTGGGCTTCATTGCCTTGCAGAGCCCGGGGTCCTGGGCTTCATTGCCTTGCAGAGCCCGGGGTCCTGGGCTTCACTGCCTTGCAGAGCCCGGGGTCCTGGGCTTCACTGCCTTGCAGAGCCCGGGGTCCTGGGCTTCACTGCCTTGCAGAGCCCGGGGTCCTGGGCTTCACTGCCTTGCAGAGCCCGGGGTCCTGGGCTTCACTGCCTTGCAGAGCCCGGGGTCCTGGGCTTCACTGCCTTGCAGAGCCCGGGGTCCTGGGCTTCACTGCCTTGCAGAGCCCGGGGTCCTGGGCTTCACTGCCTTGCAGAGCCCGGGGTCCTGGTCTTCATCACCACCAGGGATCTGTCTGTTTGCAGCTCCTATTCTCTCATCATTTGTTTCTTTTCATAAACCAGAAACATATTGGCAGGTTATTTGAGGTCTGACCAAACTTCCATCATTGAAATCGTGTGGGACATTAATATAGACCTAATAACATTTAGTGTGAATGACAGTTTGCCCCGTGTATTATTAACAATAATTTTTTTTATTTATTATGCTTATTTTTTCATCATTTAATGTATCTGGTGATGTATGGTGATCTACTGCAACCCCTTTGCGGCTATTTCCTGTTTAAATGCTGGCTGCATGGCGTTACTCGTGGCGGGCTTCCTGATGGTGGCAACACTGGACCAAGCCTGTGTAAAAACTGACACTTGTAGTCTCCATGGGAACCTTGAATGACAGGGTGACAATATGGGAGAACAATCGGGAGGTGGACAAAGCGTTGTCACCGTATAACAGGCAGTGCTTAAGCAAAGGATCAACATGGCGGAATCGCAGAAGATTATTTAAACAAAAACGGCAAAGTTTAAAATAATGAAAAAAGATTCAGCTCCAGCCGCTGTCTCAGGTCCTGATTGGATAAATTGATAGCAGCGCAGCCATTGGCTCCCACTGCTGTCAATCAAATTCAGTGACACGGGAGCCAAGGGGGCGGGGCCGAGTCCCGCTGTCTGTGTCAATGGACGCAGCAGCAGGATTCGGTAGCGCGCCCGCACGGGTACCCCCATGGAGAGCGGCTCTCCGTCGGGCACTCGATGCGGAGGAGGAGCCAGGAGCGCCACTGAGGGACCCCAGAAGAGGAGGATATGGGCTGCTCTGTGCAAAACCATTGCACAGAGGAGGGAAGTATAACATGTTTGTTATTTTAAATGAAAAAAAAAAACTAACCTTTACAACCCCTTTAAGGCTCCATTCACACTTGTACGACGCAAATTGAAAGCGACTTTGGCTTTGACCAATGATAATGGACAACTGTTGCACAACTTTGGCATTGTATTGCATTTAGGTGCGACTTTCATGCATCCTTAGAGAGTTTACATTGCAGTCTTTGGCCCTCAAGGACCAAAGTAGTGCAGGAACCTTTTTAAAGTTGCTGTGACTTTAAGTCGCACATATTTGAATGGTTGTCATTGAAAAATATGGGGTGTGTCACAGAAGTGTCAAGGGAGCCTAAAGCAGAACTCCGGCCTCCCCTTCAGTCTTGCACAGGTGTACCGGCTCCTCTCCTGGACTGAAATTGCTTCGTCTGATTTCACTGCACACTGTGAGCTTCTCACAATTAGATAAAACTCCTCATTTCCTGGATGGATAAAAGTCCAGCATCATCTAGCCCTTTCCATCCCCTGCCTGACTGTCCCTGGCCCGCCCCTTTCATTCATTGGGTATCTGTTCTTTCAATCATGGAGGCTCAGCACCGCATGTGGGCATTACCTAGGGTGGTCTGCATGCAAATACAACCTGCCTAGGAACGCACACTCCTCCAGACCGACACCCACCCATCAAGACATTTTTGACATTTGCATAACTCCTCCCAAGAGCCCGCCCACTGCTTGCATTAGGCTTGAGAGTTCTTATGAGGAGTACTGAGGCGGGGTATTTTCAGGAAGCTATGTATTGTAAAGCACCCTGCTGGCCCCTCCCACTAACCATGATCTGCCTGCATTGCATTGACAAGGGCAGAGACCCAGTGATGACTTCAGTGAGTCCAAAATAAGGTATATATTGGAAATAAAAATATTTTGTTTAACCGCTTCAGCCCCGGAAGATTTGCTGGCAGGCCATTTTTTGCGATTCGGCACTGCGTCCCTTTAACTGACAATTGCGCGGCCGTGCGACGTTGCACCCAAACAAAATTGATGTCCTTATTTCCCCACAAATAGAGCTTTCTTTTGGTGGTATTTGATCATCTCTGCGGTTTTTATTTTTTGCTCTATAAACAAAAAAAGAGCGACAATTTTGAAAAAAAAACACAATATTTTTTACTTTTTGCTATAATAAATATCCCAAATTTTTTTTTTTTTTTTAAAACACATTTTTTTTCTCAGTTTAGGCGATATGTATTTTTCTACATATTTTGCAATAAGTGTATATTGATTGGTTTGCGCAAAAGTTTTATAGCGTCTACAAAATAGGGGATAGATCTATAGCATTTTTATTATTTTTTTTTTTTACTAGTAATGGCGGCGATCTGCGATTTTTATCGTGACTGCGACATTATGGCGGACAATTTTGACACATTTTTGGGACCATTGTCATTTATACAGCGATCAGTGCTATAAAAATGCACTGATTGCTGTATAAATGTCTCTTCCAGTGAAGGGGTTAACACTAGGGGGCGATCAAGGGGGGGTTAACTGTGTTCCCTGCTACGTGTTCTAACTGAAGGGGGGGATGGGACTTGCTAGAGGAAGAGATAGATCGGTGTTCATACTTTGTTACTCTTTCTCGCCATGTCACGAGCGATCGCGGGAGCCCGGCGGTCGCACTTGCATCGGCTCCGGGGGAGAGCAGCGCGCGCCCCCTAGTGGCCATATAAAGAAGCGACGTAACATGACGGCAATTCGCGCAGCCGAGCCAATTCATAGGTGTGCACAGCTTATTGCATTAGGGTGTGCCCCCCCCAAAGCTAAAAACACATATGCGTGTGTGTGCATTTGTATATATATATATATATATACTGACTATGTCAGTAGAGCAGAGATTGGTGTCCTTTGGGGGGGTGACCGGTGTCACAAGTTTTTAATTTTTATTATTTTTTACAATTTTATTTAATTTTTTTTAGGAGCCCCGTTAGGAGGCTTTGCTGGAATACCAGGGGTCCAAACGGGGAATTTGCACCACACGGGGTAATTAGGGTGTGCCCAGGCACACCTGGCACACCCTGTGCGCACGCCTATGCGAGCCATGTTGCCGCAGTACAACTGCGGTGGCTGGTCGGCAAGCGGTTTTAACATTTATATAGCATGATGATGAGGGGGGAGGAACCAGAGAATGCCAAATATAATAAAATAATATAATATAATGAAATAATAATAAAATATTAAACCTCAGCATGTTAAACCTTCTATGAGATTTTAGACATTGACTTCACATCCAAGTTACAGATGAGGTCATTTCTGGAATATTTGCAGCGACTAAACCTCATAAAAGGATCAAAATGTGCTGACAGCAAATGGAGTGAGGTGAGCGGTGAGCAGTGAGCGATCTTCTCCGCACACCCAGTAAATATCTGATCACGATGGTATCGGGAGTCGCCGAGTTCTCATTCCGCAGATTCCAGCTCCGGACTGTCCAAATGATCATCAGTGAGATGAAATGTTTGGATTATGGGGCTCTCTTTCAAAAGACAAGTTTATTGAACTCATCCTATCAGTGAGTGATGATGACTTGCACACGGAGTCTCTGTGTATAGCTTACAGTGATATTTATATACGAGGGCAGATGTGTGATTAGGACATAGACATACTGAGCTTCCTAGTACTAGGACTGAATGAACCTCTAGGTTGAGGGATCATCCTCAGCATTCAGACTTTATAAAGAATGCAACAAGAAATGTAAGAATGCAATTAGGACGGCTAAGATAGAACATGAAAGACACATAGCGGAGGAGAGCAAAAAAAAATCCCAAGAAATTCTTTAAGTATGTAAACAGTAAAAAAGGGAGGACAGACCATATTGGCCCCATAAAGAATGAGGAAGGACATCTGGTTTCAAAGGATGGAGAGATGGCGAAGGTATTGAATGTATTCTTCTCCTCAATCTTCACGAGTGAATCGGGGGGCTTCAGTAACCAAAACTGTTTATCCTCATGACACAACACAGGAAGCACCTCCATGGTTAACAGAGGACAAATTTAAAATGAGACTTGAGAAACTTAACATTAATAAATCACTGGTGGTCTCAGCGGGGAGCATTGATAGCTTCAAGAAACTATTAGATGAGCACCTGAATGACCGCAACATACAGGGATATACAATGTAATACTGACACATAATCACACACATAGGCTGGACTTGATGGACTTGTGTCTTTTTTTAACCTCACCTACTATGTAACTATGTAACCGCCTGGCCAAACGTAAAAAAAAATCACTGCTGATGTTGCACCTATACCGTTTTTTTTTTTTTTTTTTTTTTTTTTTTTTTTTTTTTTTTTTACGAGTGCAGTAAAGTCCCTGGGCCCCTGAAGCCCAAATGGTGACCTCCCAGAGTTGGAGACAACTGACATCCTTCTGTGTAGAGTGGGTTGCAAGGCATGGTGGGTGTAATACAAGATGAAAGGGTGGGCGCCAGACACTTTTGGGATGCAAAAAGAGATTTATTGTCTCTTAAACAGAACTGTGGGGGAGAGAGAGGGTTGGGACCAGGACACCCTTAGGTAGATGCAATGTTAATTGGCAGACTCCGAGACTTCTATAGGCGGACAGCTGCTACAGGTGAAGGCCTCCAGCCAGACACCACTTCTGTATAGGTAGGACGCTGTCGCCTATGGCAACAGTCTTTTTATAAAAGTTACTAACTGTAATTGTATCCAACTATTTGCAACTCGAACAGTTCTCCGCTTACCCCACAATCACTCACTGTGGTTCTTCACTCAATGAGCTCCCAGTCTCTCTCGCTAGACTTCAGAGATCCACTAGCCACTGGATCCCCTGAGCACTTCCACTGTTGGCACTCAGTATCTTCCTCAAGCGTCTCCCTGGCTTGGCACTCACAGATACCACACCTCCCAACTTTTTGAGATGGGAACGAGGGACCCCTATCAGCAAAAGTATGTAGGCATAGGATACACCCATTGCCACGCCCCCTTAAAGGAAGAATTATACAAAAAATGATTAGTTAAAGCGGAGATCCAACTGTGAAATTTTTTTTTTTTTGGGATGAATATCTTCACATTTAAAAAGTTATTACTAGCACTCACATTTCCCTTTTTAAACGCTGCTCGATTGGCGATTTAATGAAGCAAGATCTCTTTTATTCCTTGTTCTTAAGTATTACCATCTTGCTTGTTGGCATGTGAAGCCCACAAGCACTATCTTCCGGGCTCTGGTGCAGCTGAGTGACCAGCATGCACCGCCCGTTTTTGCGCATGCGCTGTTTATACGGCTCGCAGCGACTTACACTTCTGACGTTGCCATCACAACGGGCGGCGGAAGTGCCCGCCCCGTTGTGATGGCAATGTAGATAAACTTAACAAAGAGAGAGAGAGAGAGAGCTATCTTCCCATTTTAAAAATGGCGCCCTTTTCCCACGTCATTTTCGGTATTCGAAGTAACGCGATTTTACCCCTCGGTGCTGCCCAGTGACTCCTGGGAAATGATGACAGACATCTCCCAGGAGCACTAGCGAGCACGGGCGCCGAGGGAAATTACGTCAGGTGCCAGGGAGAGGAAGAGGCAGATTACGAGGGACCCCTGAGCAACAGACATGAAAAGGCGAGTAAAAAAAAAAAAAAAAAAAAACCAAAAAAAAAAAAATAAATTTTTTTCCAAATGTTGTTAATTGTGTTTAATGCTGCTGAATAATGCAAACTTAATTTTATGAGTGGAACTCCGCTTTAAGAAGACAAGTCCCTTTTTTTTTTTTTTTTTTTTTTTTTTTTTACCATTAATATTTCTTTTTCCTTTATACTGAGTTTTGACATTTACAAATGCAGCAATTTAGAAATTGGATGAAAGGTTTAGCGCTGGAAAACACATTTTGGAAGATAAAAAGTGCATTTTATATACAACACTATAGATCAGAACAAAATGAGGGACAAATTAGGAGGAAAGAGAGACTTTGTTCCAAATCAGGGACAGTCCCTCGAAATCAGGGCCAATTGGGAGCTATGCAGATACACTTCAAGCGTCACCCCTGCGGACACCTTGGGTCCCCGGTTTGGCACTCACTGATGCTTCACAAGCGTCACCTCTGCTGTCCCGCTGGGTCCCTGACTTGGCACTTGCTGAAGTTTTCCCACTTCTTCACCGTCCCCGGTTGGCGAGAAGTCTGCTCTGGAACTGGCCTCGGCGTACTCGCGGTGGTCTCCGGTAACAAGGTGGATGGTCCCTTAGTGGCGACAGCTTCCCCTCTACCTCCGACCACAACTGGTTCCCTGGCCGGCAGAACTGTTACTTCTGGTTGGTCTACAAGCCCGCAGTCCCAACCCTGCCCTGCTCTCCTACTTCTGGATTGGCCCTCAGACAGCCTAGCAGCCAGATGTCCCCGGGATAGGCCTTAGGTTTATGGCCTAGCAGCCCAGGACAATACAACACACGTCCACCCAGACAGCCGTCCAGGTGGCACAGAACCCCGATCACCTGACCTCACCCAAATAAATAGGCTCTTCCAGCAAGCCAAGGGACCCAAGAAAATCCCTGCCCATACCCCATTCATCCATAATCTGTCCTTGCTTTGCCCTTGTCTTATCCAACGTCACCTAGTGACAGAAGAGAGAAGTGCAGCAATTCCAGAATTAGGGGGAAATCAATTGATCTCCTATAAATTGTCCATGGCAACTATCGCCTGGCAACTAAGTTTAATAGCAGCCCTGCTTAAACATCAGGGTGCTACATGAGCACCAATACTTTCGGTCAAGTACTCGTGGATACCGGGTACCGATACTTTACAGTGCGACTTGCATTAATACAATAAAAATAGGCGCAAAACGCACTGCAAAGGATCAAATGCGATTTGAACAGAAATGTAGTGCGATTCCTACCGGAATCGCATGCAAAATAATCTAAATAGGTGTCACGGTCCGCCGATGATAGAAAACCAGGGCCGCTGGGAGAAGAAGTTCCAGTACCCTGTAGGCATAGGGCAGAAGTGATGTCAGCTTGGGGGCGGACCGCCTATACATTGCCCCTGTGCCCTGTAAGCACCTCCAGCAGTGAGTTCTAACATTTTTTTAAACTGCCCGCTAGATGGCGCTTTAAACCCTTTATATATATATATATATATATATATATATATATATATATATATATATATATATATATATATATATACACACATATACACACACGAGAGGTGAAGGGTAATTGCACCGCATTCCTTCTTTGCAGTGCGATTTGGGCCCATTCATTTCCTATTGAATCACACCACAGTTTCGGTATCTGGAGCATTTGGGCGAGTACCGATACCCAAATGCTTGGTATCGGTGCATCCCTACTTGTTAGTGAGGCTTTGTCCGTGCAAAATGTTTCCATTTGCACAGTGTGACATCACTGAGAATGCAGCCTGTTTATTCACTAGAGACCAGTGATATCACTGAGAATCCAGCCTATCCATTCACTAGAGACCAGTGACCTCACTGAGAATGCAGCCTATCCATTCGCTAGAGACTGGTGACATCACTGAGAATGCAGCCTATCCATTCGCTAGAGACTGGTGACATCACTGAGAATGCAGCCTATCCATTCGCTAGAGACTGGTGACATCACTGAGAATGCAGCCTATCCATTCGCTAGAGACCAGTGAGCTCTAGGAATGTAGCATTTGGTTCAGTCATATAAAATGAATACTGAGGTGGAACTCAGAGGCTCCGTATAGGTAGATTTTGTCCCGGCACACTGATCCCGCTCGCACAAAGTGTTCCTTTAAGGCTGCTAAACACATTAGAGAGGGCTCACCTATAAGTGGGCGGGGAGGACTAGTATGTGAAATTAATTGAAAGGGAAATCGGTACGTTATTTTCCTGAGGTTTTTCCACAAATTAATGAATCATTACGGCAGACCGTTCCTTTCCCAGAGACCCCGGCGCTGAGAGCCAAGAATAATGTTTCATTAAGCCTGAACTGGCAGAACAATCCACACTGCGCTTTTCTGGCCCCGGGTCCCCGGCACGGCCCACGGAGAGGTCTTCTGATCGCCAGATGGAGCGGGAGAAGGGTTAAAAGACACATCTCTTTGGATTCCATATAACAAGAGAAAATGTTTTTTGTTTTTAATCTCGACAACCCTCCCAAAGACTCACGGGAACATTCTTTCATTGCCTCGGCGTGTTTTTTCATCATCGTCGTCTTCTTGAATACGTCAAAACAAAAATTTGAAATACTTTGTCTTTTTCTTGGCCTTGATGTTGATGAAGATTAATATAAAGTCTGCAAGCTATCAGACTGGGCAAATCAAAAGAAACTTGTTTATACCATGAATCACTGAAATAACATCTTTATATTTTCCAAAGAATTTAACTTATGTAGTCCCTAGAGAGTAAAGCCTATCCATTCACTAGAGAGCAATGACATCTCTGAGAATGCAGCCTATCCATTCATTAGAAAGCAATGACATCTCTGAAGATGCAGACTATCCATTCACTGGAGATCGGTGACATCCTTGAGAATGCAGCCTATCCATTCACTAGACTAGAGAATGGTGACATCACTGAGAATGCAGCCTATTCATTCGCTAGAGAATGGTGACATCACTGAGAATGCAGCCTATCCATTCACTAGAGACCGGTGACATCACTGAGAATGCAGCCTATCCATTCACTAGAGACCGGTGACATCACTGAGAATGCAGCCTATCCAATCACTAGAGAGCAGTGACATCACTGAGAATGCAGCCTATCCATTCACTAGAGAGCAGTGACATCACTGAGAATGCAGCCTATTCATTCACTAGAAAGCAGTGACATCACTGAGAATGCAGCCTATCCATTCACTAGAGAGCAGTGACATCACTGAGAATGCAGCCTATCCATTCACTAGAGAGCGGTGACATAATTGAGAATGCAGCCTATCCATTCACTAGAGAATGGTGACATCACTGAGAATGCAGCCTATCCCTTCACTAAAAAATGGTGACATCACTGAGAATGCAGCCTATCCATTCATTAGAAAGCGATGACATCTCTGAAGATGCAGACTATCCATTCACTAGAGAATGGTGACATCTCTGAAGATGCAGACTATCCATTCACTAGAGACCGGTGACATCACTGAGAATGCAGCCTATCCATTCGCTAGAGAATGGTGACATCACTGAGAATGCAGCCTATCCATTCGCTAGAGAATGGTGACATCACTGAGAATGCAGCCTGTCCACTACAAAGGGATGAATGACCTAATTTTATCAGCACTATAATGTGTGGGCTCATTGTATTTAAATGTAATCATTCAAGTTTGGTCCCATGTTACAGAGTCGGGGGTGGAAACCACCCACGCATCTCCTTTAATTTGGTTTGTCAACCAATCAATGAGCAGATCATCAGAGAAATTAATTTGTGGTGTTCTGAGGATCTTTTGAAGTCACTAAAACTGGTTTCTGTGTTTTTTTTTTTGCAGACTCGTGGCCCTATTCACACTCTCCCTCTGCCTCACAGATCCCGTACATGCTCAGGTAAGTTCCGAGCAATTTATAATCTTCAGAAAATAATTTTGTCCTCAAAATAAATAGTTAAAAATTGTTCAAATATCAGCCTCTGTTCCTGATTTTTTTTTCTGTAAAGCATTGCAAAGAACAATAATGATATGCATATCATAATATGCGGGGATAACCTCTCTCCTGTTTAGACTACAATAAAATTTTAGTCTGCCTGAGAATTGTCAGCGGTCTAATGAGGGGGGGGGGGGGGGGGTAAAAAATCCTTCAAAGATGGATGCATTTCCAGACTGCTTTAAAAAGGAAAGGATTAGCCAGCTGGAATTCTTTTTTCTTTTTTTTTATGTAATCTTTATTTTTATTTTATAAAGAACATATAAAACACATAATGTACAATTGGTCTTCTCACATAGCATTGTAGGCTGTGCATTTTAGACCTAAGAATCAGACGTTGTACAACCAAAAAGGGGGAAAAAGGACATGAAAACAGGGGGGCAAGGGAAGGGGGGGAGGAGAGTGGGGGATAAGGTTATCTCTACACCATTTCACATCATATAAAAGTCATAATGAGTTATAAAGAGTTTCCCGCCTCCGCGACCTCGGCCCGGACCCTTATCTTCTCTCAGCCCCCCACCTATGCACTGGGGGGCTAGATTCGGCCTCGAGGCCAGCGAAGACCCGGTAGGTGGGTCCCCCGGGAGGGGGGGCTACAAGCCTCCAACTAACCTCCAGCCAGCTGGAATTCTGATACTCCCCTGTATCACAGATCACATGATCACATGATCGCGGCACTGGAGGGAGCGTGAGGCAGCACTTTCCCCAGTAAATGTAGCTATCATTTCCTTTCTCCTTCAATCACTCTTTATTTGTGAATCCCTGGCTGTACAGGTCCTTGAAGTATTCATGTCGCTTGAAATTTTCCACATTTTGTCATGTTACAACCAAAAAACGTAAATGTATTTTATTGGGATTTTATGTGATAGACCAACACAAAGTGGCACATAATTGTGAAGTGGAAAGAAAATGATAAATGGTTTTCAAAATTTGTAACAAATAAATATGTGAAAAGTGTGGCGTGCATTTGTATGGCGCCCCCCCGGAGTCAATACTTTGTAGAACCTCCTTTCTCTGCAATTACAGCTGCAAGTCTTTTTGGGGATGTCTCTACCAGCTTTGCACATCTAGAGAGGGACATTTTTGCCCATTCTTCTTCTTTGTAAAATAGCTCAAGTTCTGTCAGATTGGATGGAGAACGTCTGTGAACAGCAATTTTCAAGTCTTACCACAGATTCTCAATTGGATTTAGGTCTGTTCTTTGACAGGGCCATTCCAACACATGAATATGCTTTGATCTAAACCATTCCATTGTAGCTCTGGCTGTATGTTTAGGGTCGTTGTCCTACTGGAAGGTGAACCTCCGCCCCAGTCTCAAGTCTTTTGCAGACTCTTAACAGGTTTTCTTCTAAGATTGTCCTGTATTTGGCTCCATCCATCTTCCCATCAACTCTGACCAGCTTCCCTTTCCCTGCTGAAGAAAAGCATCCCCACAACATGATGCTGCCACCACCATGTTTCACAGTGTGTTCAGGGTGATGTGCAGTGTTAGTTTTCCACCACACATAGCAATTTACTTTTAGTACAAAAAAGTTCAATTTTGGTCTCATCTGACCAGAGCACCTTCTTCCACATGTTTGCTGTGTCCTCCAAATGGCTTCTCACAAACTGCAAATGGGACGACTTATGGTTTTCTTTCAACAATGTCTTTCTTCTTGCCACCCTTCCATAAAGGCCAGATTTGTGGAGGGCAGGACTAATAGTTGTCCTGTGGACAGATTCTCCCACCTGAGCTGTGGATCTCTGCAGCTCCTCCAGAGTTACCATGGGCCTCTTGGCTGCTTCTCTGATTAATGCTCTCCTTGCCCGGCCTGTCAGTTTAGGTGGACGGCCATGTCTTGGTAGGTTTGTAGTTGTGCCATACTCTTTCCGTTTTCGGATGATGGATTGAACAGTGCTCTGCGAGGTGTTCAAAGCTTGGGATATTTGTATTATAACCTAATCCTGCTTTATACTTCTCCACAACTTTATCCCTGACCTGTCTGGTGTGTTCCTTGGCCTTCATGATGCTGTTTGTTCACAAAGGTTCTCTAACAAACCTTTTGAGGGCTTCACAGAACAGCTGTATTTATACTGAGATTAAATTACACGCAGGTCGGCTCTATTTACTTATTAAGTGACTTCTGAAGGCAACTGGTTCCGCTAGATTTTAGTTAGGGGTATCAGAGTAAAGGGGGCTGAATACAAATGCACCCCCCCCCCCCCGCACACTTTTCACATATTTATTTGTAAAAAATTTTGAAAACCTTTTATCATTTTTCTTCCACTTCACAATTATGTGCCACTTTGTGTAGGTCTATCACATAAAATCCCAATAAAATAATTTTCAGTTTTTTGGTTGTAACATGACAAAATGTGAAGAAAATTTCAAGGGGTATGAATACTTTTTCAAGGAACTGTGTGTTTAATATTTTAGTACAGCTCCGCTCCAAAAAATAAGTTGGTTTTGCATTTATCCATTGATAATAGAATGCAAACCAGGGAGTGCAGGATTTGGGGTAGGGAAGTATCTGGAGTCGGTAATGACTCTGCAAGCGATTGCATTGCAAATGAATATAGCAGATACGCCAAATAATAAAAGCAGATGTATTATGATGAAATGCGGAGAGATGGATATTTTACCAGTCGCAGAGGGAACCCCTGCAGGTCATACTAATAA
Source organism: Aquarana catesbeiana (assembly GCF_042186555.1). Classification (NCBI taxonomy): domain Eukaryota; kingdom Metazoa; phylum Chordata; class Amphibia; order Anura; family Ranidae; genus Aquarana; species Aquarana catesbeiana. The sequence goes on from NC_133336.1 coordinate 19,417,535, forward strand.
TACACATTGAAAACTGCTAACTGCAAATTGCAGGCACCAGGGAAGGCCTCCACATTATTATTATTATTATTATTATACAGGATTTATATAGCGCCAGCAGTTTACAAATGCATACTTACCGACAGTGTGTTCCCCAATCCTCACCCACAATTCCATTTCATCCACCCACTTTACGATCCCCACTTTGTGAGCTGGTCCTGCCCAGACCCCTCCTCTAAATATGCAGGGACCGCCCATTATGGACACTTTACAGGTTGGTCTTGCGCAGACACCGCCGCTAAAAACGCGGGGACTGCCCATTTGTGACCCGATCCCTACAAGTAACTCAAATAAGGTTGATGCTGTGATCCCAAGACAGCTCTGGATACAGCATCAGGGGACAGAATGCCAAGATGTGAGACTATCCCAGCAAATCCAGGACCGTAGGCATCTATATAAGTGGTTCAGCCCCCAAAAGCAGTGGTCCCCAACCTTTCAAGACCTCACGGACTACTAACTTCACAATTTTGAATCCCGCGGACCACTAACATGAATTTTACATGCCTTGTACACACAGTGCTCTGGCTCTCTGCCCCCCTCCCCCTGGATCAAACTGCTGCCTTATACACACACAATGCTCTGGGCCCTCTGCCCCCCTCTTCCTGGACACTGCTGCCTTATACACACAATGTTCCGGCTCTCTGCCCCACTCATCTGGATCACACGGCTGCCTTATACACACACACTGCTCTGGGCCCTCTGCCCCCTCCCCCTGGATCACACTGCTGCCTTATACACACAATGCTCCAACTCTGTCCCCTTCCCCTTGATCACACTGCTGCCTTATACACAGAATGTTCCGGATCTCTGCCCCCTCCCCCTGGATCACACGGCTGCCTTATACACACACACACACTGCTCTGGGCCCTCTGCCCCCCTCCCCCTGGATCACACTGCTGCCTTATACACACAATGCTCGGACTCTGTCCCCTGCCCCTCGATCACACTGCTGCCTTATACACACAATGCTCGGACTCTGTCCCCTGCCCCTCGATCACACTGCTGCCATATACACACAATGCTCTGACTCTCTGCCCCCCCCCCCCCACATCACACTGCTGCCTTACAGGGACTTATCATTGGATCTCACCTCCTTATCCAGCCATGTGTGCGAGCTCTGTACTCCCTCCCACAGTCTGTGATCAGTGCCGCCATTGGAAGTCCCCTCCTTCTTCACCTTCTGCTCTCTGAACTACTCCCGGCGCCTCCCTCTGTGTTCACAGGAGCCGGAACTACAGAGGAGGCATCAGGTATCAATGCGTGCTGACAGTATTGACTGTCAGCGCGCATTGAGAACACTGGAAACAACATTGGGCAGTATAAATCCACCTCAATGTTGATTTGCAGCAGAAACCTGGTGACCACCAAAAATTTTCTCGTGGACCATCAGTAGTCCACAGACCACTGGTTGGCGACCACTGCTCAAAAGCATTTATTGGTCGGTTAAAGGGTCTTTAAAGTAGATATACAGTGGGGCAAAAAAGTATTTAGTCAGCCACCAATTGTGCAAGTTCTCCCACTTAAAAAGATGAGAGAGGCCTGTAATTGTCATCATAGGTATACCTCAACTATGAGAGACAAAATGTGGTAACAAATCCAGACAATCACATTGTCTGATTTTTGAAAGAATTTATTTGCAAATTATGGTGGAAAATAAGTATTTGGTCTCCTACAAACAAGCAAGATTTCTGGCTCTCACAGACCTGTATCTTCTTTAAGAGGCTCCTCTGTCCTCCACTCATTACCTGTATTAATGGCACCTGTTTGAACTTGTTATCAGTATAAAAGACATCTGTCCACAACCTCAAACAGTCAAACTCCACTATGGTGAAGACCAAAGAGCTGTCGAAGGACACCAGAAACAAAATTGTAGACCTGCACCAGGCTGGGAAGACTGAATCTGCAATAGGCAAGCAGCTTGGTGTGAAGAAATCAACTGTGGGAGCAATAATTAGAAAATGGAAGATATACGAGACCACTGATGATCTCCCTTGATCTGGGGCTCCACGCAAGATCTCACCCCGTGGGGTCAAAATGATCACAAGAACGGTGAGCAAAAATCCCAGAACCACACGGGGGGGACCTAGTGAATGACCTGCAGAGAGCTGGGACCAACGTAACAAAGGCTTCCAGCAGTAACACACTACGCTGCCAGGGACTCAGATCCTGCAGTGCCAGACGTGTCCCCCTGCTTAAGCCAGCACATGTCCGGCCTGTCTGAGGTTTGCCAGCGAGCATTTGGACGATCCAGAAGAGGATTGGGAGAATGTCATATGGTCAGATGAAACCAAAGTAGAACTGTTTGGTAGAAACACAACTCGTCGTGTTTGGAGGAGAGAGAATGCCGAGTTGCAACCGAAGAACACCATACCTACTGTGAAGCATGGGGGTGGCAACGTCATGCTTTGGGGCTGTTTCTCTGCAAAGGGAACAGGACGACTGATCCATGTACATGAAAGAATGAATGGGGCCATGTATCGTGAGATTTTGAGTGCAAACCTCCTCCCATCAGCAAGGGCATTGAAAATGAATTGTGGTTGGGTCTTTCAGCATGACAATGATCCCAAACACACCGCCCGGGCAACGAAGGAGTGGCTTTGTAAGAAGCATTTCAAGGTCCCGGAGTGGCCTAGCCAGTCTCCAGATCTCAACCCCATAGAAAACCTTTGGAAGGAGTTGAAAGTCTGTGTTGCCCAGCGACAGCCCAAAAACATCACTGCTCTAGAGGAGATCTGCATGGAGGAATGGGCCAACATACCAGCAACAGTGTGTGACAACCTTGTGAAGACTTACAGAAAACATTTGACCTCTGTCATTGCCAACAAAGGATATATAACAAAGTATTGAGATGAACTTTTGATATTGACAAAATACTTATTTTCCACCATAATTTGCAAATAAATTCTTTCAAAAATCAGACTCTGTGATTGTCAGGATTTGTTTCCACATTTTGTCTCTCATAGTTGAGGTATACCTATGATGACAATTACAGGCCTCTCTCATCTTTTTAAGTGGGAGAACTTGCACAATTGGTGGCTGACTAAATACTTTTTTGCCCCACTGTAAACCCTAACTGAATAGCATTTAGTTTGCTAAAGTACTGTACTGTGAGAAACTGTGTTCCTGCAAAGCAGGGACTAAATCCTTCTCTTCCCTTAGTAAAAGCAGCACACATAGTAAACACAAATACTGGCTAGGCACAAAGTTAACCTTTTGATCACCCTAGATGTTTATAACCCCTTCCCTGCCAGTGTCATTAGTACAGTGACAGTGCATATTTTTAGCACCAATCACTGTATTAGTGTCACTGGTTCCCGCAAAGTGTCAAAAGTGTCACTTATGCAGCGTACACACGGTCGTACTTTTCGACTGGACTGGTCCGACGGACGCCGATGGACCAAATCCGGCAGACAATCCGATCGTGTGTGGGCTTCACCAGGCCTTCAGCGGACTTTTCCAGTCGCAAATCTGACGGACTTTAGATCTGGAACATGCTTCAAATCTTTACGTTGTAACTCCGCCGGACCCAGAAATCCGCTCGTCTGTATGCTAGTCCGACGGACAAAAACCGACGCTAGCTATTGGCTACTGGCTATCAACTTCCTTATTTTAGTCCGGTGTACGTCATCACGTACGAATCCGTCGGACTTTGGTGTGATTGTGTGTAGGCAACTCCGTTCGTTAAAAAGTCCGTTGGAAGTCCGTCGAAAGTCTGTCGGACCAGTCCAGTCGAAAAATACGTCCGTGTGTACGCGGCATTGGTGTCCGATTGTCCGCCACAATATTGCAGTCCTGCTATAAGTCACTGATCGCTGCCATTACTAGTAGAAAAATAAATAAAAATTCCAGTATATATCCCTTATTTTGTAGACGCTATAACATTCGCATTATACGTTTATTGGCATTTCTGTTTACCAAAAACATGTAGCAGAATACATAATGGCCTAAATTCATGAAGAAATTTTGATTTTTTTTTTGGATATGTTTTATAACAGAAAGTAAAAAATATTGTTGTGGGGTTTTTTTCGAAATTGTCACTCTTTTTTTGTTTTTAGCGCAAAAAATTTAAAAACCACAGAGGCGATCAAATACCACCAAAAGAAAGCTCTATTTGTGGGGAAAAAATTGCACCAATTTTATTTGGGTACAGCATCGCATGACCGCGCAATTGTCAGTTAAAGTAACGCAGTGCCGTATCGCAAAAAATGGCCTGGTCATGAATAATTGTTACAGATTAAAAAAAAAAAAAAAAGACTGAAAATGACTTTGGAAATGAACGTTTGATCGTTCAAGTCATTGTTTGCAGGCCACTTGTAGTTTTCCACCCTCTGCTAGATAAATGGATCCGCACACAGGGGAGGTCACTGCTGGAGCTCTGCAAAATGCACATTTTGGTCTGTGATTATCTGAGCAGCGAGTATCCGATGACAAATCCCTAACCGCCGCGCGCTGCGGCCAAGGAGCACAGCTGGCCGAGCAGAGATTCTGTTGGTCGGCTGACTGGTTGTTCTGGGAAAGACGTCCTGACACTGGAATGCTGCAGACAAGGACTGGAGTTTTCTAAAAGATTGTGTTTTGTTTTTTGTTACTAACTAATATAGCGCCAACATCTGCCACAGCGCTGTTCATAGTGAGCACATGCTGTGGCTATAAGAAGCAACATTGTAACTCATGCAAATTCTTTAAATAATAGGAATATGTGCCCAGTTCAAGTGTTACAGTGGAGATCAGAATTGAGAGATGCTGGAGGTAAATGAGACTTGGCAGAATCTGTGATGGGAGGAGTCAGGGAAACCAGATGGTCTAAATGGTGTTTTGTCCAATTTCCTATTTATTATATTTATTGTGTATGTGTAAGCATCTGCCATTTATACAGTATCTCTCAAAAGTGAGTACACCCCTCACATTTTTGTAAATATTTTCTTCTATCTTTTCATGTGACAACACTGAAGAAATGACACTTTGCTACAATGTAAAGTAGTGAGTGTACAGCTTGTATAACAGTGTAAATTTGCTGTCCCCTCAAAATAACTCAACACACAGCCATTAATGTCTAAACCGCTGGCAACAAAAGTGAGTACACCCCTAAGTCAAAATGTCCTATTTGGGCCCAATTAGCCATTTTCCCTCTCCGGTGTCATGTGACTCGTTAGTGTTACAAAGTCTCAGGTGTGTTAAATTTGGTGTTATCGCTCTCACTCTCTCATACTGGTCACTGGAGGTTCAACATGGCACCTCAAGGCAAAGAACTCTCTGAGGATCTGAAAAAAAGAATTGTTGCTCTACATAAAGATGGCCTAGGCTATAAGAAGATTGCTAAGACCCTGAAACTGAACTGCAGCACGGTGACCAAGACCATACAGCGGTTTAACAGGACAGGTTCCACTCAGAACAGGCCTCGCCATGGTTGACCAAAGAAGTTGAGGTCACGTGCTCAGCGTCATATCCAGAAGTTGTCTTTGGGAAATATACGTATGAGTGCTGCCAGCATTGCTGCAGAGGTTGAAGGGGTGGGGGGTCGGCCTGTCAGTGCTCAGACCATACGCCGCACACTGCATCAAATTGGTCTGCATGGCTGTCATCCCAGAAGGAAGCCTCTTCTAAAGATGATGCACAAGAAAGCCCACAAACAGTTTGCTAAAGACAACCAGACTAAGGACATGGATTACTGGAACCATGTCCTGTGGTCTGATGAGACCAAGATAAACGTATTTGGTTCAGATGGTGACAAGCGTGTGTGGCAGCAACCAGGTGAGGAGTACAAAGACAAGTGTGTCTTGTCTACAGTCAAGCATGGTGGTGGGAGTGTCATGGTCTGGGGCTGCATGAGTGCTGCCGGCACTGGGGAGCTACAGATCATTGAGGGAACCATGAATGCCAACATGTACTGTGAAATACAGAAGCAGAGCATGATCCCCTCCCTTTGGAGACTGGGCCGCAACGACCCCAAACACACCTCCAAGACGACCACTGCCTTGCTAAAGAAGCGGAGGGTAAAGGTGATGGACTGGCCAAGCATGTCTCCAGACCTAAACCCTATTGAGCATCTGTGGGACATCCTCAAACAGAAGGTGGAGGAGCGCAAGGTCTCTAACATCCACCAGCTCTGTGATGTCATCATGGAGGAGGGGGAGAGGACTCCAGTGACAACCTGTAAAGCTCTGGTGAACTCCATGCCCAAGAGCGTTAAGGCAGTGCTGGAAAATAATGGTGGCCACACAAAATATTGACACTTTGGGCCCAATTTGGACATTTTCACTTAGGGGTGTACTCACTTTTGTTGCCAGCGGTTTAGACATTAATGGCTGTGTGTTGAGTTATTTTGAGGGGACAGCAAATTTACACTGTTATACAAGCTGTACACTCACTACTTTACATTGTAGCAAAGTGTCATTTCTTCAGTGTTGTCACATGAAAAGATAGAATAAAATATTTACAAAAATGTGAGGGGCGTACTCACTTCTGTGAGATACTGTATACAGACTGACAATGGAACTCAAATGTCCTCTAATATCTATATATTTTATCCCTAAGGGCTCGTGCACATGTGCTTTAGTCTCTGAAGAGCGATCTGTATTTCGATTGCTCTACAGAGAGCATTTGACCGGCAGCGAGTCGGCATTATATCACCTCCTCACCTGCTTTAACCCGTCAAACCCTACACTTTAAAGTGGTAGTAAACCCACATTTTCATCTGTTACCTACAGGTAAGGCTTACCTGTAGGTACTGTAAATATCTCCTAAAGTTGCACTGTTTAGGAGATATTCAGAGTGCATGCATACTGTGCCGGACCTTCAGAGCCCGTGCTGTAAACAGCGGCTCTTGCACGCATATGAGGGAGTGACATCATTGTGCCCCCGGCCACTCATGTAGCTGGAGCCTGCAAAACCAGAAGGAAGACCGCGTGAAGATGAAAGCCTTCTCAGCAGTGACAGCCCGCAGCTCACCACAATACTCTGTGGGGGGGCAGTTGGGGTTGGGTTGGTCGGCGGTGTGTGGTGGATTGGTGGAGGTTGGATGGATGGAGCACTGTAGGAGAGGAGAGGCTAGGTGGCCCACAGTGACATGCCTGGCTCACAGCTGCCCAAAGCCTACGACAATGCTCTGTGAGGAGGAGGGTTGGTCGGCGGCACGTGTTGGGGATGGATTGAGGCTGGATGGATGTGGTAGTGTTAATTAACCCCTTCGTGCTGCATGATAGGGGTTATTATTGCAGAAATGGATGCCAATCCACTGGATTATTATTGCACAAACTAGCACCAATTCTGGTGGGGGGCCACTTTAGAATTCTCTTGCCTATAGGCTCCTGAGATGTAAATCCGGCCCCGAACGCTCACCCATGTTAGGGCCATTGCTTTGCCTCCAGGATCTTTCCCCAAGTTTGGGCAACGACAGCCAAGCACACAGCAACAGTCACTCTTCTGGTTCAATAAACAGTCTAGGCCTGGGGTTGCCTTTTTCCAATTTAATGCTGGGTAGGAAGTAGGAAACTGTCAGCAAGTAGGCCCCCCAGGTTAGCAAATCAGTAAGCTTGATGACCTCAAGTAGAACTTTAGCTGGGCTGCCCAGAAGGTCAGCAGCCATTCAGGCTTGGAACTTCTCCACCTGGACAAGACTCTGCTGCCCCAGACCTCAGACTATTTATGCACACCCCTAGCCACCTACTGGGCTTCATTGCTCAGGGATTGGCTGAGACCACATAAATATTCAAGCTGTGGGTCTGCCCCTTCCCTCCCACTACATTCTAGAATACACTAGGAGGCAGGGGGAAGCAGATGAAACCTAGAACAGGCCAAAATAATCACACACTGTTCCACCGGTTACAGGGGAGACAAAAATAACTACATTTACCTAGCCTATCCGAGACATGTGCAGAATGAAAAAATTGTTTTGTTTTGTTTCAATTTGTTGTTTACTAAATTTGTTTAGTTAAATTCATTTAATTTGTTTTCCTAATTTGTTTCCTTTAATCAAATTCGAATCAATTTGGAATTTGAATTCCATTTGAAACTGAATTTATTCTTTTTGAAATTCAAATTTTGGAAGATGGTGTTATTCTTTCTATTCTAGTCTTTTATTCTCTATTCTTTCTTTTCTATTATATTCTATTCTTTTCTATTCAAATGTATTCTATTCCAATTTTGGAAGATGGTTAGATTGTTGTATTCTTTCTATTACATTCTATAGTTTTTTTATGTTCTATTCTTTTCTTTTCTATTCTGTTCAAATTTCTTCTATTTGAATTAAAATTTCTTCTATTCGAAATTCAAAATTTCAGACAATGGTTATATTCAGTTTTACTCTATTGATTTGTTTTTTTCTATTCTAATCTATTCTATTTGAATTTTGGGAAGTGGTTAAATTCTGTTCTATTATTTTCTATTGTTTTTTTTTTCTATTCTATTTCTATCCTATCCTATCCTATTCAAATGTATTCTATTCGAATTTTGGAAGCAGGCTATATTTTTTTTATTCTATTCTACAGTTCTTTTTCTATTCTATTCTTTTTTTATTGTATTCAAAGTTATTCTACTTGAAATTTGAATTTCAGAAGATGGTTATATTCCATTCTATGGTTTTGTCATTCTATTCTATTGTATTCCTTTATTTTCTACTATATTTTATTCAGTTTTACGCTATTCTTTTCTATTCTTTTATTTTCTATTCTTTTATTTTCTATTCTAAACCTTTATTTTCTATTCTACTTTATTATCTTTCGAAATTTGAATTCTATTGGAAAACTATTTGAATTTGGTCTGAAATTTAGTTTTGTTATTTCGGATTTATTTAAATTACTTACTATTGCAATTCGGAAATTCAGATGTATCTGATGTTTAACGAAAAGTTTGCAGAATTTCGATTCAGAACGAAACAAACTGCACATGTCTAGCCTCCTCACTAACCTACCTAGGAAGGTGCTACAAATATATAAACACCTATAAAATGTGCTTCTGTGTATTGGAAGGATTTCTAAAATTGTTCATTGAGTTGCTGATGCGTAAAGCCTGCAAACTGCACACACAGCTTCATAATCCTTCCAACACGTTTCCTGGGAGAGGTTGGCAATGGCACCCTACACATTTCTCTCTCTAAAGTTCCCCATTAACTACTTACCGACTAGCCGCTGTCATTATACTGCGGAAGGTCGGCTTGTTCCCAAAAACTCGCCATAGCTTTGTCGGTCCGTGTTACAGCTATAGTAGGCGCAATTGCCCGCTGCACGGCGGGGGAGCTGATGCGCATGGCCTGCGCCTGCGAAGTCCGCCGGCCACCCGTGATCACTCCACAGCAAAAACGGGGCTCTGTCAATGTAAATGGATAAATCCCCGTTCTGTCAGGGGAGCAGAGAGAGATCTGCTGATCCTAGTGAGCAGGAACAGCGATCTCTCTCCTCCAATCAGTCCCCTTCCCCCCACAGTTAGAATCACCTCCCAGGGAACACATTAAAACCCCTCGATCACCCCCTAGTGTTAACCCCTTCCCTGCCAGTGTCATTTATACAGTAATCAGTGCATTTTTATAGCACTGATCGCTGTATAAATGTCACTGGTCCCAAAAAAAGTGTAAGAAATCTGTCCTCTGCAATGTCGCAGTCCCGCTAAAAATCTCTGATCACCGCTATTACTAATAAAAAAAAAAAAAAAAAAAAAAAAGGAATAACAAAAATGCCATAAATATATCCACTATTTTGTAGACGCTATAACTTTTGCGCAAACCAGTCAATATATGCTTATTGCAATTTTTTTTTACCAAAAATATGTAGATGAATACATATTATTCTAAGCTGATGAAGAATTTTTTTGTTTTGTTTTTTTCAGGTAATTTATTTTAGCAAAAAGTAAAAAAAATAAAATAAATAAAATTATATATTATATATTTTTTTTGTTTATAGCGCATAAATTAAAAACCGCAGAGGTGATCAAATACCACCAAAAGAAAGCAACGTCGCACGACTGCACAATTGTCAGTTAAAGCGACGCAGTGCCGTATCGCAAAAAATGGCCCGGTTCATTAAGGGGGAAAATCTTCCAGTCCTTAAGTGGTTAATCACATTCATATTTGTTTTGAGGAAGCAACTTCATAAAAGATTGTAGATCCTCTTTAGATAAAGAAGGACGTCTGATGCTTGACAAGTGCATGGATATTTGTCAGAAGAATTATTTCAGGACATAAGAATGTAACCGAACATAAAAATAAAAATCCAAGTCCGTTCCCTCGGTATATAATAATCTTTTATTATTTCTTTATAGGAACAGTGCTCAAATGGCTTCCAGATAGACAGAGCGACCGGGGAATGTTTAGGTAAGAGAATCTGTTAAAGTTCTGGCAATTTATGAAGATATTGTTATTGTTAACTTTATTAACAGCTGAAATATCAAAGTGGACCTGTCATTAAAATTCACATCTACTTACCCAATTACATTCAACTTTTAGTTAAAGTGGGGTTCCACCCAGGGGGTCCATTAAAAAAAAAAAAAATTAAAAGTCAGCAGCTACAAAGACTGCAGCTGCTGACTTTTAATTGGACACTTACCTGTCCCTGGGTCCAGCGATGCAGGGGATCGAATCCCCCTCCCCCTCCGCTCGTCGGCGCCAGCATTTCAACTGTGGGCTCCGGGCTGTGGCTTCACAGCCTGGCACCCACTGCGCATGCGCGAGCGGCGCCGCGCGCCGTGATTGGCCGCTCAATCACCTGGGACCTGTAATGGGTCCCAGATGATTGACAGGAGGGAGAGAACAGAGCGGAGCCCTTCCTGTGCCGAGGCGGAAGTGATGTCACCAGCCCAGGCAAAGGAAGAGGCAGACTACGAGGGACCACCTAGCAACAGGCATTTAGAGGTAAGTAAAAAAAAAAAAAAAATATCCAAATTTTTTTTGGTTTTTTTGTTTTTGAATTTTTCAGGTATGTTTGTTTTTTTGGGTGGAACCCCACTTTAAAGCCAAACTCTGGGCACAAAAACCTTTATGTATGTTTCTTAACTCCTTGGCCTTGAGCGGCCACATATTGGCGCGCATTAGTGCAAACAGCGCTGTGCTGAGAGCACGTGCCCTGCGAGCTCCCGGCACAGTTAATGGCAGCAGACGTAAAACTCCAGATGTGCTGCTTGCGATCGGAAGATTTCCGCGACAGCCAATCACAGCGGTCACATGACCTTAAGCCCTGCCTCCAGGCATGTAAAACCCCTTAGGGGGCCAACAGGTGCCGGTGTTCTATCAATTTGTGCTCTCCGTCGAAAAGTGCCCACGCATGTGCAGAACGGAAGGGCACTCCAGCTGATTCTCCGATCAGCTGGCGGGATGTCACCACAGCGCATGCGCACATCGTAGGGGGCTTTTTTTCGATAGGAGATACCAATTGACAGGCACAATTGAAAGCTATGCAAAGAGCGGAGGGAAACCGTAGTTGTCAGATTGAGCCTCGCTGTTGAAGGGCAGGTTTTGTCTGTGTTGCAATCCGCCCTTAGACGCAGGCAAAACTCGCCGTTAAACACACCAAACCCGCCGTGCAACACAGACAAAACCGGACCTTGAGCACACTAAACCCGCGCCGTAACAGCGAGGCACAATATGACAAAAACTTGTCCCTCCGCTGTTTGCATAGCATTCAATTGTGCCCTTCAAATGGTCTCTCCCATCGAAAAAAAGCCTCCTACGATGGGTGCATGCTCTACGGTGACGTCACACCAGCTGATCGGTAAATCAACTGAAGTGCCCTTCCATTCTGCACATGCGTGGGCACTTTTCAACGGAGGGCACAAATCAACAGGCTTCAAGGGGTTAATAACCACAAAGGATTTCACTTTGTGTGCACCAAATGCCTTTGCAAACCAAGATATTTGCTTGTAATAGTAACAGTGACTAAGGATGAGCTCAAGATCCAGACCGAACTTTGGCTGTTCAGGCATTTGTACCAACACTGGATTGTTGGCCCATTTGTCAGGAGCCGAATATCATATATAGTGTCTGTATTTCTACTGCTGCTTCCTATGACAGCTTCCTAGGTGTCAATGGTTGCTAAGGAAGCGGTGGGTGCTGGCACCTACTGCATTCCTCACCACCAGTGACAACACCCGGTCCTATTTATTTACTGGCTGGGAATCCCTGACCAAGTGCACAAAGGGGAGAGGATAATATGACATTGCTGACCAAATATAGACATAGGACCATATTTGGTCAATGACGTCACCCAGGAGATTCCATCCCTGGGAGATATTCAGTGCTAGTCAGTGACGAGACCAACGTGTCCATCGGTAAGCAGGATTTTTTTTTCTTTTGGAGGTTTTCATGCACCCCCCACGTTGAGAGAATGTGACCTGGTATGCTTTAGGAGAGGGGAATGCATACTGCCCCTTCCCAAAACCAGACTCAAAGCTCAAGTTTTAATCTGATGCTTCTCTATGCAATGCAGGCAGATCATGGCTGATTGGAGGGGCCGGCAGGGTGCTGTTCATACCTTCCTGAAAACATCACAGCACCCAGCCTCAGTACTCCTCTCAAGGGCCATCAGTCCTGATGCAACATGGTTGAAACAACTAATATCCAAAGATTGAAAGTGGCTGGCAGCTTCTAATGCACATAGTGAGACGCTCACAGTGTGCAGTGAAATCAAAGTAAGCCGTTTCAGTAGAGGAGAGGAGCCAGTACAACTGTGCAAGACTGAAGGGAAGGTCGGAGGTCAGTTTTAATTAATTATTCTGATTGCCCTAATGAACGCTAACTGGTTGCTGCAGGTTCCACATCAGTTCCTTTATTGCGCATAGAGAAAACAATGCCTTTTGTTCATTTGAATGGAGTTGTTAAACTGTATCCAACTCTGAATTGATTGCGATATTCTGAAATGTGACACTCCCTGAGCCTGTTCCCAGGCGGATATCGGGCTGCCAAAACTCTGCCAGCTTTTATGTGAATGTTTCACTTCATTGTTCTGTGTTATCAGGACAATACACCGCTGTGTTTTTTTTTCTTTTTGCCGTTTCTTGAAAATATAAGAAATTTCTGTAAGGTTTACTCCTATGTCAGGTCCCTTCAGAGCTTTGAGACTTTCGAGACTCTTCCCTGAGCTGAGTACCAAGGCAGAACATACAAGTCCTATGGTGCCCAGCAGAAGAGCCGGGGGCCCAGAGGGAGATTCTTTAACCTGTTAAAAAAGCCATATGTGCTGACAGGTCTGCCCTCTGGTGGTCACAGCAGTACCACTTCATGGGGTGTGATGGGTGAGGTCTGGCCCAGGCTCTGAAGATACATCTTTACACCTTGCTATAAGAGGTCAACCAGGAGATGGGAAGGCCTTCTCTAAGCTGGCCATACACTATACCAGAGCCTACAAATGTTTCAGTACTTTTCAGTATTTGTGGGCCAAAAAATCAGTTGTATAAATCATTGAATACAATTTAAATTTAATGAATACATTATAATTGGAACTTTGTTTTTAATCAGCATGAAATGATTCAGAACAGAGAAAGAGCTTCCCTTACATCTCGGTTCTCATCATTGTCCCCCCTTACATCAGTCCTTGTCATAGTTCCCCCCTACATAAGAGTAACCTTCAGGAACCCCCTTACCTGAGGGTCTACAGAGTCCCCCCTTAAATGAGAGTCCCCATCAGCATTGTTCCTTACTTGAGAGTATCCATCAGATTCCACCGTTACATGAAGGTCCTCACCAGGGTCCGCCCTCACGTCGGGGTCCTCACCAGGGTCCGCCCTCACGTCGGGGTCCTCACCAGGGTCCGCTCTCACGTCGGGGTCCTCACCAGGGTCCGCCCTCACGTCGGGGCCCTCACGTCGGGGTCCTCACCAGGGTCCGCCCTCACGTCGGGGTCCTCACCAGGGTCCGCCCTCACGTCGGGGTCCTCACCAGGGTCCGCTCTCACGTCGGGGTCCTCACCAGGGTCCGCCCTCACGTCGGGGCCCTCACGTCGGGGTCCTCACCAGGGTCCGCCCTCACGTCGGGGTCCTCACCAGGGTCCGCCCTCACGTCGGGGTCCTCACCAGGGTCCGCCCTCACGTCGGGGTCCTTCACCAGGGTCCGCCCTCACGTCGGGGTCCTTCACCAGGGTCCGCCCTCACGTCGGGGTCCTTCACCAGGGTCCACCCTCAAGTCGGGGTCCTTCACCAGAGTCCTCCCTCACGTCGGGGTCCTCACCAGAGTCCTCCCTCATGTCGGGGTCTTCACCATAGTCTGCCCTCACGTCGGGGTCTTCACCATAGTCTGCCCTCACGTCGGGGTCCTCACCAAAGTCCTCCCTCACGTCGGGGTCTTCACCATAGTCTGCCCTCACGTCGGGGTCTTCACCATAGTCTGCCCTCACGTCGGGGTCCTTACCAGAGTCCTCCCTCACGTCGGGGTCCTTACCAGAGTCCTCCCTCACGTCGGGGTCCTTACCAGAGTCCTCCCTCACGTCGGGGTCCTTACCAGAGTCCTCCCTCACGTCGGGGTCCTCACCAGAGTCCTCCCTCACGTCGGGGTCCTCACCAGAGTCCTCCCTCACGTCGGGGTCCTCACCAGAGTCCTCCCTCACGTCGGGGTCCTCACCAGAGTCCGCCCTCACGTCGGGGTCCTCACCAGAGTCCGCCCTCACGTCGGGGTTCTCACCAGTCTGCCCTTGTCCTGTATGTCGGGTGAAATTCTCGGTATCTGTTCTTATTCTGTATGTATGCACAGTAACTCTTCTCTTGTCCTGTATGCTGGGTTTAATTCTCGGTATCTCTTCTGATTCTCTATGTATGTACTTTGCACAGTACCACTTCTCTTGTTCCATAAACCTGTATTTTTCCCATTTATAGACATAGATGAATGCCGGATCATCGCCGATGCTTGCCGCGAAAACATGGTCTGTGTCAATCAGAACGGCGGTTATCTCTGCATCCCCCGGTCCAGCACATACAGAGCACCGTACCGCACCCCTTACCTCCCCGCTGTCTCGCCGCTTGCTCCTCCTCTCTCTGCTCCCAACTTCCCGTCACCAGCCCGACCAATCATATGTCGCTTCGGCTACCAGATGGATGCAAACAGCCAATGTGTCGGTAAGATACTCTTATTATTACCATGGATTTCGGGTAAAGGATAGAAGTCTACCTGTCACACATGCGCATAACCTGCCATTCTCGGTGTATTGGATGTGGCTGCAAGGGATTGCAGAGATCTGGGATAAAGTCAATTTAGTGATCTTTCTGACTCAAAGTGATAATAAACCCACAACAGTAAAATCAGTCTGTATATGCAGTAAAGCATGCTTGTTATACTCACTGTGGATCCTAAGGGGTTAGTCCTCTGTATTGTGTAAAAAGGCTGTTTGATCCTGTCTTCTCTGATCCTCCCCTTCTTCCACTGTCCCCAATACATCTCCTGGTAGAACAGAGGATAGGGGATAAGCTGTACATGCTCAGTTTGGTGTGTAATTATTTTTTTTTCTTGGGAGGGTGCATGTGATCGGCGCAGGGCCAATCTGCACTGTTCAGAGGGTTAGGGGTCATGCACCCTCATAGGACAGTCAGAGGAGAAGAAAACTCCTCCTACAAGCTTTAACCAGACAGTGATACAAGTCGCAAGACCGCTATCTACTGCTGATGAGAAAAGGTATTGAGCAGTTTATATTTACTAAAATACAGTGGAACCTTGGATTACAAGCATAATCTGTTCCAAGAGAATGCTTGTAATCCAAAGCACTTGCATATCAAAGCGAGTTTCCCAATAGAAGTCAATGGAAACAAAGATAATTTGTTCCGCTTTGACGTCTATTGCATGCAATACCCCATGTGGCCAGAGGTGGGGGGCGCCGGAGAGCCCCGGAAATACTAGGGGACAGCTCGGCTGAACTCGGAAACACTCGGTTCCGAGTATGGTGCTGTATTGGGATGTCTCTCTGGATGAATATCTGGTCACAACCCACCCCCTGCAAACGCCCGCCCCACATCTCCACCCTACTCCCCCCCCAGGGATTGGGCTGCCCAGTTTAAAATGCCCGGGCCCATTTTTTTTATCCCAGTCCGGGCCTGGCCACACCACCTCCTATTAGACTTTGGGGTAGGCCCAAGGAGCCACAACCTCCACCCAAGTGAGAAAAAGAAACCTAGATAAAAGTGCAAGTGAGAAAAATAAATTAAATAGTGCCAGTGTAGGTGCATTGGCTAGGCCCTTGAGGCCTGGTAGCAAAAATTGCCTAGGACTTAGCCAAAAGGCCTAAACCCAAAGAGGAGCTGTGCAGAAAAAAAGCATTTGGTGACGTGGCCTTGTGCGCATTCTCACAGTGGGGTTTTCACAGGCCCATGTGATACTAAGAGCACACCTGGGGGGGGGGGGCACTGACACCGTAGTCTCTCTGCCTTTTCAGCCCATGACCAGACCAGGTAGACCCTGGGTTCCTCCAGCCTTCCTGGGGTAATTACTCCCATGCCCCACATCTGGTGGATGCCCTGGTTTCTGTTCCAGCCAGTCCAACCTTCAGAGCCCCATTCATACCAGCAGAGATACCACCATACAGCCTGCCATTCCAAGCAAAATCTATCCCATGATTAAGTTACAGGCGTAACGAAACATGTCGGGGGCGTGGCCGAGCGAAGGATAACACCACGTACGACTGACAGGAAGAAGCGAGCTGTACGGTTTACCAATCGGGGGAGACGGTTGGTCCATCTAATAAGCAGGCGGGGAGAGGGTGAGAGAGACTTCTTAGACGCCGGCTGTAGTAGGGTCCGCCGTGACCGCATACCCCCTAGAAGGTTGATCCAAGCTGCTATGTTGATATTGCATTATACAGATTGCCGTGGAGTTTGCTGTGCTTTTTAATTATATACACAATGTGAGTGGAACTGTTGGAGTGTGGTTTGCAGTGTGTATTATTAAAATTTTTTACGTTATCACACTATTGGGAGTTTTTTTAATTTACATATGGAACGAACCTGCGGATGGAATTGGTTTAACCCTCGCCAGTAGCTACAGATATCTATGCCTTATAGCCTCATACGAAAGTGGAGGCATGAGGAGCTGGTGAGTGGCTGTCCATTGGGAGAGTGGTCACTGAACACAGAGGTGTGGTGGAAGAATTTGGTAGAAGAACTTACACTCCTGAAATAAAAGGACTTGCTGTGGCACATTTAAAGTTGTTTTGATCACGGACACTTTGCACATGTGTGTGCTTCCCACAGAGTTCTTACTATTGCAGTCACATAGGCATTGTGTGACACTTAAAGATTGTTATTAACTGTGATGGTATGCACTGTTCTTATGTAGTCACTACATGGGAACTGATGCATACTAGCATCTGAGCAGTATTGGCACAAAGTCACTTTATGTACTGTTTGGTGTTTTATAATCATTTGGTTCATTAATAGTGTTATATTACTATATATACTTATTCTTTATTTCTTATTTTTATTTAGATACACACCAGTAAATGGGTGCTCACAAGATTAGATATTTCACTGTAAGAGGTGGGAAAAGCTTTAGAAGATAGCGCCACGGTTTAATTCTTCACGTGGGGTGCAGTGCACTTATTACACGTCACAGATTTAAATATTTTTTATAATTCCAAGCAAAAGGCCAGAATAGTCGCATAGCACCTAATCCTACTGGACAATGATTAAGAATGAAATACTACACTTCATCTTAGCCAAAGGGCCAAAAAAGCGATGTTGCACTTCCTGGTTACTCTGATGGAGGTGCATGCATAGATGTGCCGCAGGGCTCCGGGACCCGCAAGAGACTTTCAACACATTTCCACACATGGGGGTTTCCTGCGCAAGCACAAAAACAACTGAGGTGTGAGGCATTGGCTGTCGGGGAGTCTGCGCATCTGCAACCCCCCCCCCCCCCCCCCCACTCCCGGCCGCGTGTGTGCAAATGTGTCGAAACATCTTTGCCAGGTCCCTTTTGGCACATCTGCACACCCACCGGATTTTTAAAGATGGTGGTGCCAGAGGAGTGGGGGTGGGGGGACCAACATTATGGGGAACTGCATTTCTTCTTTAAGCTGCAAAGGGGGTGGACAGGGGGTGTACACAGGTGGCAAAATCCCCCCCCCGTCGTGTTCAGAGGGTTGTAACACCCACTGAATGAGACACATCTAACTGAACCCAATGCACGTGATTGCGGCATGGTGGTGCAAGTTTTTAGGAGTTAAAACAGGCAGCGAGGAAGCATACATAGCTCCTCACTGCTTGTCAAATGCCCTCTGAAACGTGATCCACCACAGATTGCTCCTCCAGAGGACAATGCCAGTGTAGACAAGTCCTTATTGAAACATTTGTCTACGACCAGCTGGTCACCTGTTTGGCTTGGTGGTAGTGGAACAAACTCCAGACAGACATTGATGGGAGAACCCCCCCGGTCTCCCCTGCATTTCCTGAATAATTTCCTGTATTTCTGGAACGCTGTGTTCCCAAAGACAGCCCCGTGGTTGGTTGAGTTGGCTCTCAGTGCCTCTGTCCCTGTTACTATAGTATAAAATGAGCCTAATTCAAATGAATTTCAGCTTGCCCTGTCACTTTGAAGCAGAGAAGTCTTCATATGAAGGTGGAAAAATTAGAACTTGTTAAAGCCAATTGGCACAGCTTGTGTCAGCGCACCATAAGCTTACAGAACGTCCAAAGTATGACGATTAACCCAACAAGTTTTAGAAAAATTAAAAAGCCACACAACCGTTTTATGTCAGGAGTTACCCGGGACCCATTCTGTCACCGAAGGGTAACGACTGACTTCAGACAGGATCAGGCGTAGAGTCACGAAATAGGTAGACATGTGCGGTTTGCTTTGTTCCGAATTAAAATTCGGACGAATTACAAAATAACGAAAAAAAAAAATTCAGACAAAATTCGAATAGTTCTCAAATTCTAATTTGAAAAGTTTTGCTTATTCCAAAGAGAATAAAATAGAAAATAAAGGAATAGAATAGAAAAAAAATAGACTAGAAAAGAATATAACAGAAAAATAAAAGAATATCATAGCGTGAAACAGAACAAAATGGAATAGAAAATAAAAGAACAGAATAGACTAGAATATAATAGAAACAAATAGAATCTAACCATCTTCTGAAATTCAAATTTCAAATAGAATAAATTTGAATACATAAGAATAGACTATAATAGAATAGAAAAGAATAGCATTAAATAAATAGAATAAAAAGAATATAACTATTTCCCAAAATTCAAAAAGAATCAATTCAAATTTGAATAGAATAAAAAAAAAATAGAATATAAAATAACAGAATAGTATAGAAAAAAAAAACAATAGAATAGAGAAAATATCACTATCTTCCGAAATTTGAATTTCGAATAGAATAGACTTGAATTTGAATAGAAAATAAAATAGAAAAGAAAAGAATAGAAAATAACAAATAAAAATAGAATAGAACTAAAAAAAAGAATAGATTGGAATAGAAAGAATATAACCATTTCCCAAAATTCAAATAGTAGAATCAATTTGAATTTAAATAGAATAGAAAAGTATAGATTAGAATAGGAAGACGGTTATACTCATTCTATTCTGTCTTTTTTCTATACTATTGTGTTTTCTATTCTACTATATTCTATTCAAATTGATTCTATTTGAACTTTGGAAAATGATTTTATTATATTCTATTGTTTTTTTAATTCTATTCTTTCCTATTCTATTCGAATTGCAGAAGATGGTTATAATCTTTCGATTTTATTCTATTTTTTATTCTATTCCTTTCTATTCCCTTCTATTGTGCTCTTTTTATTTTCTATCCTATTGTTTTGTTTTACTCATATTATATTTTATTTTCTGTTATATTCTTTTCTATGCCATTCAATCTTTTTCTATTCTATTTTATTCTCTTTGGAAATTGGAAAACTATTCGAATTGGAAAACGATTCGAGTTTGATTAGAAAACTTTTTCGAATCGATCCGAAAAAGAATAAACGAAACAAATTCCCGAAAACGAAATAAAACGAATGAAACTAATTTAACTAAACAAATTTATGTAAATAACGAATCGAAACAAAACAAATTTTTTTGCGCTCTGCACATGTCTAAATTGGGGACCACACCTCAGGCCTTCATTAGAGAGGAGCACATACTGCAAAGTCCCCACCATAACCGCACAATTGGACAGGTTTGGTCAGGAAGCAAATTACACAGAAGTCAACAGCGGCAGCTCCCACTTTTACATTCTGGCAGGTTGCCTTTAATGCAGTTAGTCCTCCCTCTGCTACCATTAATGGTGGTGATCCCATAGACCAGGGTTCCTCCAGAGGTTGCTTGGGGTTCCTTTAGCAATAAGCGATTTCTGCTTCTCTGATAAGTTCTCACTGACACCATTGATCTTTTTAGCTATCTGTAAGGGGGTAATTCTTCCCAATGTCCACAAGTGTAAGAAGCATTCTTCCTGCAATTTCTCCCTATATGCCCTTATGGAAAAATTCTCAGTTACGTTAATTCTACGCCTATCCAGATCCCATGATTTGGACTAAGTATGGGATGAAAATGGTAGGATCTGTGGTGCGGAATGGAACATTGCTTGCACTTGACACCCTAAAAGCTCAATTTGGATCAAAGGGGTTGTAAACCCTCATTTTTTTTTTTAAATAACATATCATACTTGCCTCCACTGTGCAGTTCGTTTTGCACAGAGTGGCCCCGATCTACCTCTTCTGGGGTCCCCCGGCGGCACTGGTAGCTCCTCCCTGCATCGGGTGTCCAAGTCGGAGAAGCGCTCTCCTTGGTGGACACCCATGCGGGCGCGCTCCCGAGTCCTGCTTTTGCGTGTATTCACACAAAAAACAGGACTCGGCTCCGCCCCCTGGCGCCCGCGTCATTGGATTTGATTGACGGCAGTGGGAGCCAATGGCTGCGCTGCTATCAATCTATCCAATCAGGACATGAGACACCAAGCTAGAGCTGGTGTGCTCGTTCCCAGCCGGAGAAAGACAGCGCACAGGTAAGTAAAAACGGGGACTTGGGGCAGCTGCAGCACTACAGAAGGTTTTTCACCTTAATGCATAGAATGCATTAAGGTGAAAAACCTTCTGTCACTCAGCAGCCCCCCCAAGTCCCCGTTATACTTACCTGAGCTTTATGTTTCCCATGATGGGAACTAGCACACCATCTCCGGCCGATGTCTCAGGTCCTGATTGGATAGATTGATAGCAGCACAGCCATTGGCTCCTGCTGCTTTCAATCAAATCCAATGACGCTGTGGGGCGGGGCCGAGTCCTGCTTTCTGTGTCAATAGATGCAGAAACAGGACACGGGAGCATGCCCGCACGGGTGTCCACGAAGGAAAGCGCTTCTCTGGGACATTCGAGGTGGAGTGCCACTGAGGGACCCCAGAAGAGGAGGATCGGGGCCACTCTGTGCAAAAGCAACTGCACAGAGACGGTAAGTATGATATGTTTGTTTTTTTAAAAACCCCCGAACCGTTACAACCACTCACCTCTCCTGCTACATGCAGTTCAGACATGCCTTTCAGACTCGCCCGGTTTAGTAGTGCGTGTGACAACTATCATAGTGCAGAACTATCATCCACATATAAGTTCTGCCCCCCCCCCCCCCCCCCCCAAAAAAAAAATTAGCTGCTGACTTTTACTATTAGGGTACGTATCCCCAGTGGCGTCTCCAGCTTTCAAATTTAGGGGGGGCACATGGGGGGACAGGGACAAAAGTAGGGGGGCAACTATAAAATGTGTATATATATATATATATATCTCCTGGGGCCCTTTACTACGACCCCACAACGGGCCTTTTCACATGTTCTGCAGTGAGCTCCCTTCC
The DNA here is from genome assembly GCF_042186555.1 of Aquarana catesbeiana. Taxonomy (NCBI): domain Eukaryota; kingdom Metazoa; phylum Chordata; class Amphibia; order Anura; family Ranidae; genus Aquarana; species Aquarana catesbeiana. The sequence goes on from NC_133336.1 coordinate 19,439,307, forward strand.
TACTGTATTGGGGTCCCCCAGGGTGGCAGAAAACAAGAGATATATGTCACCAGCATATCAAGAAAATATAAGGATCCAAAGCAGTGGGAGAACTATCAGGGTTGCAAAGGTTGTCTTGCCTCCGGACCCTGGTGTTCTGCCACTGTGGGGTTCCCCAGCCTCCTCTTGCTGTCCTGCCCCTGCTATTGACAGCTCTGGTCTGGCATCTCTTGGAATTTACAGGCTGGTCCTCCTGTCCTAAGGACGGGAGAAATCAGTCTGTTTTTTCAGTAACTGAAAGTCCTGGTGGAGTCCTTCCTGCAACTCGCTCTTCTCCCTGCCAATGAGGATGCAGGTGAAGGAGCAGATCAGGCGGCCGTGGTTGTGTGAACGCTTGCATTATGCAGTGTCAGCGAGCAGGGGAGGGGGGAGGAATCACCCGCAGGAGCTGACTGGGGATTCTCTCCCTCTTAGACATTGATTTTTTGTAAAAAAAAAAAAAAAAATTTTTTTTTTTGGGGGGGGCACATGGTGGGGCACAGCATAATGTTGGGGGGGTCAGGGCCCCCTCTGCCCCCCCCCCTAGGGTCGCCATTGCGTATCCCTGACACTGGAAAGTTATTTCAAGCGTTCCTCAGTGTTGAAAAGGTTGCGAAAGGCTGCCATAGACTCTTAAATCGCCATATGCAAATACCATACCTCCCAACATTTTGAGATGGGAATGAGGGACACCTACTAGCAGGCACATGTAGGCATAGGACACGCCCCCCCTGCCACACCCCTTAAAAGGAGAATTAACCCAAAAAAAAGGTTTATTAAATCTACAAGGGTTTTTGTTTTACCACTACTATTCCTTTATATTGGCTTTTAGAATTTACAAATGCAGCAATTTAGACTTTGGATGAAAGGTGTAGCACTGGGAAACACTTTTTGAAAGATAAAAAGTGCATCTTATATACAACTATATGGATCAGACCAAAATGAGCGACAAATGAGGGGGAAAGAGGGACATTGCTCCAAATCAGGGACAGTCCCTCGAAATCGGGGACAGTGGGGAGCTATGAAATACAGGTGAGTTCACAATGTAGCTATCCATTCTTTGGGAAACGATCATGTGGCTCTCTGCAGGACGCAGTCGCTGGGGATATTGCATAGGGCTCTGCGCCAGGATGTTTTCGGAATGTGTTGGGTCCAGCGAGCCAAAAATGTTCAGATCTGATTTACGATTGCCTGAGAAGTGCATCTTGCTCCTGCTACATGTATTGGCTGGGAGTAGAGGAATGCAGGCACTTCGTACATGTATATCATCTCCAGTGTGGTGTAATGACTTGTTTATTCCTGAATTAACATTTAACATCTGGGGGAAGAACACTGAGCATCAAGGCGGCCACGGCGGGGACATGAAGACAATTCTATAGTGTCTCAGACTCTTGTCAGTAACCTGAATATTGCACTGATGTGAAGTGCAACTAGTGTGTATCTTGCACTTCACATCTGTAAAGGTGGTGATACTATGTGTCTTGTCAGATAGTGGAGGAGGAACCAGTGCTGGATCAGTATGCTGTATATAAGGTGACAGTGTGCTTCTTGTCAGATAGTGGAGGAAGCTGTGCTGGAAAATAAGCTGTAAATAAGGTGATTGTGCGTCTTGCTACATATGGACGAAGAAGCAATGCTGGATCAGTATGTATCAGATATATATAAAGTTGCAGTGTCTGTGTGCCTTGACAGATAGACAAGGAGGAAGCAGTGCTGGATGAGTAATCTGTATATACAGTTGTGCTCATAAGTTTACATACCCTGGCAGAATTTATGATTTCTTGGCCATTTTTCAGAGAATATGAATGATAACACAAACTCTTTTCTTTCACTCATGGTTAGTGTTTGGCTGAAGCCATTTATTATCAATCAACTGTGTTTACTCTTTTTAAATCATAAATCACAACAGAAACTACCCAAATGACCCTGATCCAAAGTTTACATACCCCGGTAATTTCGGCCTGATAACATGCACACAAGTTGACACAAAGGGGTTTGAATGGCTATTAAAAGGTAACCATCTTCACCTGTGATCTGTTTGCTTGTAATTAGTGTGTGTATAAAAGGTCAATGAGTTCCTGGACTCCTGACAGACCCTTGCATCTTTCATCCAGTGCTGCACTGACTTTTCTGGATTCTGAGTCATGGGAAAAGCAAAAGAATTGTCTAAGGATCTGCGGGAAAAGGTAGTTGAACTGTATAAACCGGGAAAGTGATATAAAAAGATATCCAAGGAATTGAGAATGCCAATCAGCAGTGTTCAAACTCTAATCAAGAAGTGGAAAATGAGGGGTTCTGTTGAAACCAAACCACGGTCAGGTAGACCAACTAAAATTTCAGCCACAACTGCTAGGAAAACTGTTCGGATACAAAGAAAAACCCACAAATAACTTTAGGTGAAATACAGGACTCTCTGAAAACATGTGGTGTAGCTGTTTCAAGATGCACAATAAAGAGGCACGTATAGAAAGATGGGCTGCATGGTTGAGTCACCAGAAGAAAGCCATTACTACGCAAATGCCACAAAGTATCCCGCTTGCAATACGCCAAACAGCACAGAGACAAGCCTCAAACCTTCTGACACAAAGTCATTTGGAGTGATGAGACCAAAATTGAGCTTTTTTGCCACAACCACAAACACTACATTTGGAGAGTCAACAAGGCCGATGATGAAAGGTCCACCATTCCTACTGTGAAACACGGAGGTGGATCGCTGATGTGTTGGGGATGTGTGAGCTACAAAGGCACAGGAAATGTGGTCAAAATTGTTGGCAAGATGAATGCAGTATGTTATCAAAGGATACTGGAGGAACATTTGCATTCATCAGCCAGGAAGCAGCGCATGGGACGTACTTGGACATTCCAACATGACAATGATCCAAAACACAAGGCCAAGTCGACCTGTCATTGGCTACAGCAGAATAAAGTGAAGGTTCTGGAGTGGCCATCTCAGTCCCCTGACCTCAATATCATTGAGCCCCTCTGGGGAGATCTCAAAACGTGCCGTTCATGCAAAACAGCCCAAGAATTTACAGGAACTGGAGGCTTTTTGCCAAGAGGAATGGGCAGCTTTACCATCTGAGAAGATAAAGAGCCTCATCCACAAATACCACAAAAGACTTCAAGCTGTCATTGATATTAAAGGGGGCAATACTCAGTATTAAGAACTGGGGTATGTAAACTTTTGATCAGCTTCCAGATTTTAGTTACAAAGCTTAATTAGACAAGCTGAAGTTAGAAGCTGATTGGTTACCATGCACAGCTCTGCCAGTCCCTGGCTTCTGATTGGTTGGTCTGGGTTGTCTAACAGTCTTTATTCTTTTTTTTTTTTTGCAGATATTGATGAGTGTGCAAGTGAATCCCATCACTGTAACCCCACCCAGGTGTGTATAAACACAGAGGGAGGATATACATGTTCCTGTACGGAGGGGTACTGGCTCCTCGAAGGACAGTGCTTAGGTGAGCCTTTTTATCCTTTTTTTTTTTTTTTTTTTTTTTTTTTTTTTCCTGTTTTGCATGTATGGATGAGATCAAAGCTTCCATAGACTTGAAAGCAGTGCCAGGATAGGTCCTCTGGCACCCAAGCATGCCAAAGTGCACGAACCCCCCCTCCCCCAGTTCTTTGTTTTGACACTACAAAAATGAACACAAATTTAAGATGGTAAAATAAGAAAAAAATACAAACGTTAGGGGAAGGGAATAAAGGAGGTAAAAAAAAAAAAATGTAACTACATATTTTATTCTGCAAATGTGTACCTTTTATAAAAGTGCAAGAATCCATGTTTCTGGGTACAAAGCATTTTTAAAAATTTGGTTCTACAAACATGAACACACACATTTAAACAGTTTACATGCTAATGATAAAAAAATAATCTAATACCAAGGGGTACATTTATAAAAAAAAAAAAATTGTTACAGGAATGTCACAAGCATTTATCCAGGCTGCACACATTTTATTTCTGTATTTTCTCCAATTCTATGGCTCCATCTAGTGGCCAAAATGAGGTATAATTTCTGATTGCAGTATTTCAGAAAAATATACTGTATTTTTGCCACTAGATGGAGCTGATGATCATAGGAAGCCATAATATCAGGGCTCATTCATTCTTTGTGGCTGGGGCTGCGTGCGGGCAGCCCGTGTTTCTCTGAGGTTTGTGTTCTTAGTGTGCGCTCCCAGAACCGAGCTGTGATAGACAACTCTCCGTCTCTAGTTATAATTCGAAGTTGGCGGGACAGACTCCTGATCATGTGACCACCAATCACAGTAGTCACATGATTGGGAAGTCCATCCCTTTTACCTGGGCATCAAGACCCACTGAAAGGGACACTGATGCTGGGTGGGCAAGGGGTTAAAGTAGGAGGTGGCCAAACTTTCTGAACAAAGGGCCAGTTTACTGTTCTTGAAGATTTAGAGGGGCCGGACTGTGGCCAGTGGGATTAGAAAATGTTGTGGTGTCGGTGAGAGCAACTGCCCCAGTGCCCTATTGTTGGTATCAATGGAAGGAATGGTGCCCCATTATTGGTATTTAAGGTAGGAATAGTGCCCCATTATTGGTATTTAAGGTAGGAATAGTGCCCCATCATTAGTGTCTGGGAGGAATGTTGGTGCCCCATTATTGGTGTCTGTGGGTGGAATGGTGCCCTGTTATTGGTGTCTGTGGCAGGAATGGTGCCCCATTATTGGTGTCTGTGTTAGGAATGGTGCCTCATCATTTGTGTCTGTGGGAGTAATAGTGTCTCATCATTGGAATCTGTGGGAGTAATGGTACCCCATCATACGTGTCAGTGGATGGCATGAGACCCCGAGGACCAGATATAGGCAAGCAAAGGGCCACCTCTGGCCCGCGGGCCACAGTTTGGACACCACTGTGTTAAACTATGAAGTCTGATTGGCGGCTAATGTTTATACTTACTGGGGAGAAGCTTAGGCTGGCCATACATGGATCAGTTTTTCTCAATCAGCCACTGGGGGGGGGGCAGTTTACTGTTCTTGAAGCTTTAGAGGGGCCGGACTTTGGCCAGGTCGGTGAGAGCAACTGCCCTAGTGCCCTATTGTTGGTATTAGTGGAAGGAATGGTGCCCCATTATTGGTATTTAAGGTAGGAATAGTGCCCCATCATTGGTGTTTGTGGGAGGAATGGTGCCCCATCATTGGTGTCTGTGGGTGGAATGGTGCCCCATCATTGGTGTCTGTGGGTGGAATGGTGCCCCATTATTGGTGTCTGTGGGAGGAATGGTTCCCCCATTATCGGTGTCTGTGGGAGGAATGGTTCCCCCATTATCGGTGTCTGTGGGAGGAATGGTTCCCCCATTATCGGTGTCTGTGGGAGGAATGGTTCCCCCATTATCGGTGTCTGTGGGAGGAATGGTTCCCCCATTATCGGTGTCTGTGGGAGGAATGGTTCCCCCATTATCGGTGTCTGTGGGAGGAATGGTTCCCCCATTATCGGTGTCTGTGGGAGGAATGGTGCCTCAGTATCGGTGTCTGTGGGAGGAATGGTGCCCCATTATTGGTATCTGTGGGAGGAATGGTACCCCATTATACGTGTCAGTGGATGGCATGGGGCCCCAAGGGCCAGATCAAGGCAAGCAAAGGGCCACCTCTGGCCCGCGGGCCACAGTTTGGACACCACTGTGTTAAACTATGAAGTCTGATTGGTGGCTAATGCTTATACTTACTGGGGAGAGGCTTAGGCTGGCCATACATGGATCAGTTTTTCTCAATCAGCCACTGGGAGGGGACTGATTATACAAATTAACAGATTCCCCCCATGCACGCTAGTGAGGTGAATGGGGGGGGGGGGGATCCTCCCTGCTGTGTTATTGTATTTTGACAGGGAAGACCCCTCTGCTGCCAGAATACACTGATCAGCGCTGCAACTGATTGACTGCAGTGCTGATCGAAGAAAAAATTTTCAACAAGCCCGTTCTTGAGAAGTCGATCGTTAGATTAACTTCTCAGGAACAGCTATAGACAGATCGAATTTACCAACTGAACCGACCGAATTTTAAAGCCATCTATCTCTTTAGATGGGCTTTGGATGTTTCAAGGGCTGCAAGGGGGTGCAAAAAAGTGCACTACACAAGCAGAGCCTACAGGATTTCCAACCCTCCTCTTTACTCCTGCTCTGAGCCGAGTGGAGGCAAGCATGCAGCTCCAGCTCTCTGTTCTCTGCGCTGCCTCTCCCAGACACGGCAGAACCGAAAACTGATAGCTCCTAATTAGCTGATTGCTCCTTTTGTTAAGCTGGCCATACATCGGTGGCGGCTGGTGCTCAATTTGGGGGGGCGGCAAACAAACCAACCCCCCTCGCTCGGGCAGTCGAAACCCCCCCCCCCCGTCGTTGGCTCGTCTGCCCACCAGCCCCGCACTTAACGTCATCTAGGTTGTGGGCAGCTTCGGCTCCTTCCGGCGTCTCTTCCTCCTTAGCGGATTCACAGTGGCTTCCTCTGCGTCCTCTCCTCGGCGGCTTCTTTCTCTGTGGCCAATGCGATCGCTTCTTTTCTCGGCCAATCAGGTCTTAAGACCCACTTACTGTCTGGCCGGGAGGAGAATCAGGAAAGACAATAGTGCATTTTAATTTGCTATTGTCACACAACTGGGGGGGCTCAGGGCGCATTGCTCTGCGCCCCGAGCCCTCCCTTTTTTTAAAGCCAATTAGAGCTTCAGGATTTAATCATGTGCTTCCAAAAAAAGAAATTTCTATTGAAATCCATGTGTCCGGCGCCCTGCTTGTAGATTAGGAGCCAGATGCATGGATTAGGGGGGCGGAGCCCCTCCGCCCCGTATGGATGGGCCACCGCTGCCATACATTATACAATTTCTTATTCAGCTTCCCTTAGATTGCTAGTACACAGGGGGGTGAATGTTGGACAGCATCGGCCGGTTCAATAGAAACAAGCCGACATTCGGCACATGTACTGCCGCCAGTCCGACAGAAACTTATCATTCGGCCAGCTTCTGTCGAAGGGGCATGACTGAAAAAAAGTCTGCCGAATGGCTCCCGGCTACCGGAGTGTTCTGACAGGGGGGCTGTCACCCTGTCAGAACACCCGTCACCCTGTCACATCACAATAGTTCTGTAAGAGGGATCACAGTACTAACATCGGATTTTTAGTACAGCAGCTCCGACCTGAGCTGTAGTGCAAGGGCCTGCCTGATTGCATACAAATTAAAAGTGTTTTGGTAAAGCTAAAGGAAAATTGTACAAGAACATCGCATAATGTTTGGCCAGCCTTAATTAGGAGCAGCCCATGCTCCATTTTTTATGTTTAGTTTGTGCTTGCACCACTCTTAAGAGTAGATGACTCCGGTTTTTAACCACTTGGCATCCGCGCTATGGCTGAATGATGGCCACAGCGTGGACCTGAATTCCCGGGAGGCCGTCATATGACAGCCTCCCCTGTGCACGCGCCCTGCAGGGCGCGCTGTGATCACCGAGTCACTGAGACTCAGGTGAGCACTGATCCAAGGAAGGGGCCGGTCCCGGCCCCTTACCATGTGATCAGCTGTCAGCCAATGACAGCTGATCACATGATGTAAACAAAAGATCGGTAATCGGTGACAGCGCGAGTAGAAAAAAAAGCCAATCACCGGCTCAGATGTGAGGGACATCGGTCCCGAAGTGGAAGAGGCACATCTGCCCCATCAGTGCCACCTAACAGTGCCCACAGTGCCAGCTATCAATGCCCACAAGTGCCAGCTATCAATGCCCACCAGTAGTGCCAATCAGTGCCACCTAGCAGTGCTGCCTATCACTGCCACCCATCAGTGCCCATCACTGCCACCCATCAGTGCCCATCACTGCCGCATATCAGTGCCCATCACTGCCGCATATCAGTGCCCATCACTGCCGCATATCAGTGCCCATCACTACCGCCTCATCAGCGTACATCAATGACGGAGAAAAATTACCGGTTTTAAATTTTTTATAACAAAATATAAAAAAATACATTTTTTAATTTTTTTTTTAATTCAGTTTTTTAAATTTTTTTTTAACAAAAAGTAAAAACTGCAGAGGTGATCAAATATCACCAAAAGAAAGCTCTATTTGTGGTGAAAAAATTATAAAAATTTCATATGGGTACAGTGTTGTATGACCGCGCAATTGTCACTCAAAGTGCGTCAGCGCTGAAAATTGGTCTGGATAGGAGGGGGGTTTAAGTGCCCAGTAAGCAAATGGTTAAACTCATCACTGTTCTTGCCCATGTGATTGAACTCCGCCATGTCTTAGAATGTTTTATATTATTATAAAGGAGGCTGATTCCAATTATCACATTGTACTTGTACAGCTGGATCCAATGTATTATAACACACCGTAATACCGTTACAGCAGTTGGATAATATATTGCCTCAGTGTAATTTAATACACCACGAACCCAGCTGTGCAACAATCGCTGCATGTGCCAGAGTGTAAAAACATCAGCGGCAGATATTGGACCTCATTCATCCAAACGTCCAACGCAAGAACTCCTGGCAATGGTACTTAATCCAGGAAACAGTTTCTAGGGTATCACTTGGCTTCCTTTTTAATAACGCCACCCAGTCTCCATAATGCTGCTTTAAGCAACGGGGAGGAGGAGATGACTTTGATGGAGTTTGGATGAATAATACACACATCTTTAAGAAGGACGCAAAGGGCCAAACAATGGACAGTGGAGCCCATAGAGCCGTACTCACTCCGGTGCTCTAAGAAGCTTGTGCGGGGGGCAGGAAACACACAGGATTTCGGCAGTAACGTTGTATTGCAGAACAGACCAGCAAAGCAACAGGTCCAGCGGGGAGCCAATCCCGACCGGAGCCACTTACAACTGAGAGAGCGGTGGGCCCACAATATGCATGTAGCACTGCCCCCCCTAAGGGACTGCTTGGAATTACCTGCTCATCTGCACGGCCATGACCTGGTGAACATCCCAACCCACCTGGCACTCTGGGTTCAGACATCCTGATACCGCTGCAAAGTAATGAGTCGGGGTATTTAGATTCTGATAGTATTTTCTTGAATCAACTGTAAAGGGTGGTACACAGCAAAGAGGGGATAAATCTGCTGAGCTTCAGGGCTTACAGCGCCAGCTCAGCAAAAGAATTCCTCTGAAAGTCAAGAAACAAGGTAACAAATATGCAGCACGTTATAAACGCTCTCTTTAAGAGGTAATACTTTACCCCTAGAGATGTATACAACTTTTGCAACTTTTAATTGCAGTAGAAATGCACTCACTCTGAGTTCAGTAAAAAAAACAGGCACATCAATTGAATGAGTCTGGATGGACGGTGAAGTAGGCGGCCGGGCTCCACAGTGGGCGATCCTCTTATGCTGTGGGGTCCTGTCTGGCGGCGCCGGTGGATTCCAGTGTCCCAGACTAGGGTCGGTGAGGTGCAGCAGGGATCGTCCGTCCAATTGGGTCCCGGGTCGCGGAGTGATGATGCCAATGGCGTGCACACGTTTGGAGCATACGTGCTCCTTCGTAAGGCATAGCGGTCCTCCATTTTGGAAGTGGTTAAGAAGGGAAAAGGCAGAGCGGGCGAGCCAATCATGTCATCGCACCGCCCTGTCTAAAATTCAGTGGACTGTTTGGCTCCAGGGAGCCGGGGGGCAGGATTGGGTGGGTTTTAGGAACTCTTTCATTCATAGCATTAAAAACAAGTGGCATAATGTAATAGAACAGGAGGAGACAAGAAAAGATAGTGAAAGAAGTTGGTGAAAGAGCGGTTGGTATGGTGAAATATACAGGGAAGACCTGGTTTGACTACAATGGCTCTAGTGATGAGAGATAAAGCCTAGAGGTTATAGTACAAGGGCCCTTGTGTAACTCTAACATTAAATGTCCTTCTTGCAGATCCGATGTTCTTCACAGATACGTTGGAGCTCCTTAATTGTAATCAGTTTATGTGTAATGGGGTGTATTAAGTTCCCTGTAGAGAGTGAAGTTGAAGCACTATAGCACTGTGTTACGCTAAATTCAAGAAAGTGTTCATAGGGTGGAGGTGTCTAATGCAAAGTTTTCCAGTGATGCCGTGACAAGAGTGCAGATAACAGATGGGCGATTAGCCCTCTCACCGACAACCAGGTAGATGTAATGTCTTCCAAACAGCTTGTGGTGTAGCGATACTTCCACAGTGAATCCGCCGCTTTGATCTTCCTCTTTGCAGCTACACACTCCAACTGGCTGGTCACTGTAGGGATGCGGTGAGGATGTCCGATGCAACCCGTGGAGCTAGGCCTTGCTGGCACGGGTGGGCAGATGTTACACCGCGTTGTAGGCCGCGACCTCTCTCTCCCTGCACGGAGAGGTCCGTCTCGTATCAGGAGGAAGAGAGGGACGGGCGAGTCTCTGGCTTCTTTTATAGCTCCTTCTAGCAATCCCTCTGATAGTAGCAAAGATCTCTGGGATATGTGGCCCAGATGCATAGGCAGCCAAAACGGTTATCAGTCTGATAAACTACCCATCCCACAGTTCCTTTAACTGGACTCACCAATATGATGTCATTTAATAGCCCTGGGCACCAAGGGACATGCAGTGCATAAAGACACCGGAGGATTACCATACCTTGCAATTGTAGGCTACATGCAGAATGGAAGATTAAGACATTGGCTGCCACAGAGGAGTAGAATGAGGCCTGGCTGGTCCACCGCACCCAAATAGGGAAGGCTTACTGGAAGATAAGAAGGTAGTCCCTGCACTGTCCTTTTCTCCTCTGGAACCTGTCCCTATCTCTAGTACTGTCCCAGACAGACAGGGTTCCTTTCCCAAAACTAGCCACTCGCATAAAGTGTACCAAGCCTGGGAGCCAGGGTCTTAAATAGGCTCTCCCCTACCCAAGATGGTTGCTCGGATAATCCAATAGGATAGCTGTCTCCCTGTGACCAAGGAAATCATAAAGGAACGGAGTTGTTCACAATACCCTCCTCCATCTGCATTGTCGCAGCGGTCAAGTGCCACCTGCAGAGAAGATATAGACTGCACCTGCCTGCGCACAGGTCTGGTGATGTACTAAGCAAGAGCACTACATAGCGCACTTGAGTTAAACTTGCTGTCTCCGTTCAGTTCAGTCCACCTAGGAAAGCCATTGGCTGCTGCTCTTCTGTTTAGTTCAGTAACTTTACAAACTGCACAAAAAAATTCCTGATAGTGCATAACATACAGCAACAGTATAATCTTTACAGTGGGTCCACATATGCGTGGTCCGGTTTTGAAAGACGTATTTCAGCCCCCTTCGGTGCGACTTTGTTCAGTGGTTCAGGTTCGATATGTCAAAGTGTATGACAATGGAAATCACACCTGAACCATGCTCAAAACCGTACCGCACTCTTTTTAACCACTTGCCTACTGGGCACTTTTACCCCCTTCTTGCCCAGGCCAATTTTCAGTTTTGAGCGCTGTCACACTTTAAATGATAATTGTGCGATCATGCAACACTGTACCCAGTGGCAGCTGGTGTTTTTTTTTTTTTTTGGGGGGGGGGGGGGGGACCTCAAACACCCCAGCCCCCCCGCCCGCTGTCTTGCCCCATATAAGTGGCAGGTGGCGGGTATGGTCCAACAGGATCGGGCAGCGGCAGCAGTCATCTCCTCCATTCATCCATCTCAGCGGCCATGTGTCACCCCCCCCCCCCCCCTCCTCCTAGGCGTCCAATAGGATCGCCCGTTCTTTCGGCCAATCGGGTGACGGGTCTCAAAACCCGCTTCCTGATTGGCCGGGGGGAGGATCGGTGTTAAAACAGCAAATATTCATTTGCTGTTGTAACACACCTGGGTGGGCTCCGTTTGCATTCTATGCGCCCCGAGCCCACCCTATTATGAAGCCTATTCGAGCCTCTGGTTCTAAATCAGGACCTTCAAATAAACCCTCCCCCCCCGCATTGGAATCCATGCGCCTGGCGTCCTGAAAGGGGCCAGACGCATGTATGGGGGGGGGGGGGGGGGGGCGGCGCCCGTGCACCCTTAATAGACGGGCCGCCCCCGACTGTACCCATATGAAATTTTTATAATTTGTTTCACATTTTATTTTGGTCTGGGTTTTTATTGTTTGCTAAACAAATGAAAAAAACAAACAAAAAAAAAACAAACATTTTTGATAGTTTGTTATAAAACGCATTCAATTCGCATATACACTATATTGCCAAAAGTTTTGGGACAATTGCCTTTACACACACATATGAACTTTAATGGCATTCCTAATCTTAGTCCGTAGGGTTCAATATTGAGTTGGCCCATCCTGTGCAGCTATAACAGCTTCAACTCTTCTGGGAAGGCCGTCTACAAGGTTTAGGAGTGTGTCTATGGGAATGTTTGACCATTCTTCCAGAAGCACATTTGTGAGGTCAGGCACTGATGTTGGATGAGAAGGCCTGGCTTGCAGTCTCTGCTCTAATTCATCCCAAAGGTGTTTTATCGAGTTGCGGTCAGGACTCTCTGCAGACCAGTCACGTTGCTCCACCCCAAACTCCCTCATCCATGTCTTTATGGACCTTTCTTTGTGCACTGGTACAAATCATTTGGTGGAGGGGGGGATTATGGTGTGGGGGTTGTTTTTCAGGGGTTGGGCTTGGCCCCTTAGTTCCAGTGAAGTGAACTCTTAAGGCGTCAGCATACCAAGACATGTTGGACAATTTCATGCTCCCAACTTTGTGGGAACAGTTTGGGGATGGCCCCTTCCTATTCCAACATGACTGCACACCAGTGCACAAAGCAAGGTCCTGCTGCAGACAGGAGGTAGCAATTCTCCTCTCCCACAGCATTTAGAAAGTTATATTTTAACTTTATAGCAAGGCAAGAGGCTACTGCAGGAGCTGATCAATGGAAGTGGATGGGTACCATCGATGATGCCCATAAAAAGATGGTGCTATCATTATAGAGAGAAAAGATGAAGGCATTGCCGGGGGGAAGCACTGTTCTCTTTGGGCAGGTAATGAATACCTGGAAGTGTTACAAAATGACACATTGCTGAGCATTCTGAACTTAATGTGAGAAAATATAAAGTGACTGTTGCCTCCAAAAAGGCTGCCAGCAGATATATAATGTGGCTCATATCTGTAGGAGTTTTAATTGTTACCTGCTGACTGTTGGGCTGTTCTGAATGGGCAAAACTCTGACACCACTGGGTTCCAGGTTTCATTCCAGAAGGCATGTAGAAGTGTTGTCCACCAGTTAAAATAAAGAGGAACACCAATATGGAGGCTCGCAGAATACAACATAATATTCCCAGGGAAACGTAAGATGCAAGTTAAATCCACAACTGGCTCATGAAAAAGCTGAAAAGCTAGCAACAATTATTGCATTATTTCTGCAATTGACAAGTTCATTGATTGATACAAAATGCTGTTTTTTAGTTTTCACACTAGAGGGAGCTATTCGCAGCCAGTGTTGCGTCAGATTAGACGACCCGTCAGATTTCGTCACAGAAGTGACTTTCGTTGCCGCCATCTTGCTTCACCCTGCACCCGTCCACAGTAAGGATACAGTGAGGAGGGGGCAAGTGGACATTTTATTACACCCACCAGAGTTTTGAATTTTACACTTATTTAAAACCAAAAACTGAGGTTATATTGTGAAATACAGTACTTAGAACTCCATCTGAATATTTAGATTTTGAATTTTAAAAGCAGCGAACTTCTGTCAGATTAGCAAACCTGTGAGATCAGCTTTTTAAAATACAACATCTAAACAGTCAGACGGAGTTCTAAGTACTGTATTTCACAATATAACCTCAGTTTACTGTTATAAATAAGTGTAAAATGCAAAACTCCGGTGGGTGTAACAAGATGTCCACTTGCCACCTCCTCACAGTATCCTTACTGTGGAGGAGTGCGGGGTGTAGCAAGATGGTGGCGATGGAACGTTCCGTTCCGTTACCTAATCTGACGGAAAGTTGTTTAGAATGCTTGCAATGCATTAAATAATGCATAGTGAGAATTTTTTTTTATTGCTTATATAAGGCTGAAATAGAATCTGTCACCAAGAAAAGTTTAGAATACAGTCATCGGGGCTGATCTGAAGAGTATTCATTTGTGCTGATTTGAAATCTTAAAGGGGTTGTAAACCCTCTTGTTTTTTCACCTTAATGCATCCTATGCATTAAGGTGAAAAAACACCTGGCAGTCACCGGCCCCCCAGCCCCCCCCATTTTACTTACCTGAGCCCTGGAATTTCACCTGGCGGAGATGCGCTCTTCCTCCTTTGCCCAGGGGTTCCTGGCTCTTGATTGGATAGATTGATAGCAGCGCAGTCAATGGCTCCCACTGCTGTCAATCAAATCCAAAGACGCGGGCGCTGGGGGGGCGGGGCCGAGTCCGGCATTCATGTCTATGGATGCAAATGCTGGACTCGGGAGCGCACCCGCAAGGTAACCCCCCCGGGAGAGCGCTTCTCCTAGGGGGGTATCTGATAAGCGGAGGATCCGTGAGAGCCACCGAGGGACCCCAGAAGTCGGTGTTCAGGGCCACTCTGTGCAAAACGAACTGCACAGTGGAGGCAAGTATGATATGTTTGTTATTTAAAAAAAAAAAAAAACAAAACATTGCAAACCTTTACAATTACTTTAAGTTTGTTCATTGGGGCTGACCTGAGATTTGAAGAGCATGTATTGGGGCTGATCTGAGGTCTGAGATGCATGCATTGGGGCTGGTCTGAAGACCATTTATTGGGGCTGAGCATACTTTATGTATGCACAAGTTAATCAATTTTAAAATCATAGTTGTATTGCTAATGACCAGTTAAACTCATTAATATATAATTGTTAACAAACTTTAATTGCTGATAGCAGTACAACTATAATGCCTCATGCACACTGGATGTTATAAAAACGTTATAAAAAAACGCCAGCAGCTTTGCAGTGAGTTTTTCAACATTTTTGCAATAGCGTTTTTTAGGTGTTTTTTTTTTTTTTTTTTTAACTCCTCTCAAACCACTAGTTTTGGGTTTTTTTAAAGCCAAAAAACGCTCCAGCCAAAAACAGTTGATAACAGCCTGTGTGTGCATGGACGCATAGGATAACATGCTGGAGAGTCACTGTAGAAAAAAGCCAAAAACTGCAGCTGTAAAAACGTCCAGTGTGCATGAGGCCTAAGTGCAAATACTGATAAGAAACAAAGACTGCAATGCACTATTTTTTTTACTGGCACACCACTTGTCTAATGCATGTAAGCATGACACTCAAAGTATAACTAAAGGCAAGCATGGGTGCTCAACCTGTGGCCCTCCAACTGTTGCAGAACTACGGGTCCCATCATGCCTCTGCTCTTGGGAGTCATGCTTGTAACGGTCAGCCTTGCAATGCCTCATGGGACCTGTAGTTCTGCAACAGCTGGAGGGCCACCGGTTGAGCGCCCAATGACGGGGTTGGAAGGGAAGGGAAATCTCCCCAAAGAGACACAGATGGCAAAAAAATAAATAAATCTGAGAAGGGTTATAACCCTGTCCTGGTCTATTCAGAATGAAAAAAAAAACAAAAAAACATTTGCCTTTAGTTCTACTTTAATGTGGAAAAGGTTGCTGACCCCTGACATAGAGGTGTTGACTTACTAAAGGCAAACAGACTGTGCACTTTGCAAAGTGCCGTTGCACTCTGCAAGTACAGCTGCTCCAGAGCTTAGTAAATGAGCTGAAGCTCTGCTGACTTCGATCGTTCAATCTCATGCATGCAAAAATGCTGTTTTTGGGGTTTTTTTTCCCCTTGCACGTGATTGGGTATTTTTTGCAAAGTGACTCTTTACCTCATTTACTAAGCTCTGGAGAAGCTGCACTTGCAAATTGCATTGATTATTTGCATTTAGTAAATCAACCCCAGTGTATTGTTAGTGAGCACATTTATTTAAGTGAATTCCGCAGGGTTTACTGTTAACCAAAGAGAACCTTAACATTTGTATTGCTTTCCACATTATTGTAATAAATAGAGATTTGTAGAGTAGCCACTAGTGGGAGCTCTTCATTCCATGGAGGTAGGGCAGGGAGGGGCCAATCCGCAATCTTATTTTCAGTTTTCGAAAGAGAAAAGCATCTGGCCTTGATTGGCTGTGATTTGGTGAATGTAGCCCAGTGTTATCCAGCAGTAGTGATGGGCTTGGGCATGTTCGGATCGAACCCACCAGGAGGCTGTCACTGTACACGGCCAATTGTAGGCAGTGAGGCATTTCCTGACCCGCAGCTGCACATACACACGCTGCCTAGGATTGGCGGTGTGCAATGGCGGCTTCCTGGCGGGTTTGATCCGAACACGCCCGAGCCCATCGTTATCCAGCAGAGACGGTCACACACAGAATGTGTAGTTGTAATACTATTATGTTAAGAGTACAAATTATTATCAGATGAACCGCACATACTGTATTTACCATTCCTCTAATATATTTGACACATTCTGTATGATAACCTCTTGTTTGTACAAATTATCCAGAAAACAATAAAAATTATGGAAAAAAAAAAAGACAAGAGAAAAAATATTGTGTTTAAATTAACCACTTCCCGCCCGGCCTATAACCAAATGATGGCCGGGAAGTGGTTCTGTTATCCTGACTGGGCGTCATATGACATCCAGCAGGATAACATGCCGGCGCGCCGCATCTCCGATCATGATAAGAAGCCTCTGACAGAGGCTTCTTACCACGTGATCAGCTGTGACCAATCACAGCTGATCATCGCGTGAACCAGGAAGTGCCGGTAAACGGCATTCCTCAGTTCGCGCTGACAGGGAGAGCCGATTAGCACACTGATTATCAGCACAGCCCCCATCAAATGTACCCATAAGCTGCCAATCGGTGCCCAGTCAGTGCCCCATCATAACCCCCTGCCAGTGCCCAATAAAGTGCCAATCAGTGCCCACCACAGTGGAAATCAGTGCCCACCATAGTGCCAGTGTTCATCACAGCGCCAATCAGTGCCCAGCATTAACACCTGTCAGTACCTGCCCAATCAGTGCTGCCCATCAGTGCCATCTATTAGTGTCCATCAATGCCACCTGTCAGCGCCAATCAGTGCCGCCTATCGGTGCCCATCAGCACCACCTATCGGTGCCCATCAGTGTTGCATATCAGTGTCGCCTATCAGTGCCCATCAATTCTACGTATCAATGCCTCCTCATCGGTGCCACCTTATTGCCAACTCATCAGTGCCCATCGGTGGTGCCTCATCAGTGCCCGTCAGTGAAGGAGAAAACAAAATTTTATAACAGAAACTGAAAAAAAATTTTTTTTTTTCAAAAATGTCGGTCTTTTTTAGTTTGTTTAGCAAAAAATAAAAACCACAGAGGTGATCAAATACCACCAAAAGAAAGCTCTATTTGTGCAAAAAAAATGATAAAAATTAAGTTCGGGTACAGTGTTGTATGATCGCGCAATTGTCATTCAAAGTGTGACAGCGCTGAAAGCTCAAAATTGTCCTGGGGAGAAAGTGCCCGGTATTGAAGTGGTTAAACACGCCAATATGACAAAAGATGTCATCATGTCTTATATGATTATTATTTGTGGACTTTTTTTGTGGGCAGAGTGACATCACTCAATGTACACATCTCAGTGATGCGCTATTCTCTGGCAATTTACCAAATTAATTTCGGTTTTACAATTGTGTAATTTTCTGCAGTTTCCCAGCAATAAATGAAATGTACAGCGTCATAAAATGTGATTGCATCTATCTTCTGTAAAATTGGCAATTAGGCACAGACATGAAATGCTTGTTTTCCAATACAGAGGTTGTATAATCCATCATTGGCATTTCAGCCTCTGTATGTTCAAGGTGTATGAATGACTTGCAGCAGATGACTTTTGGCAAAAAAAAATTTTTAAAAAAGGGAAAATAAATCAATTGCGTATTCTCCAACGATGAACAATGATTTCCAAGAGCATGCCCTAGGGGAAATCAAGTCAAGAATTTTAGAGAATGGTAGTTAGTGATTGGATATGCATGTGACGGTTGGCTGCGGTAGTCCAACCAAACCAGCCACTTCTCGCGGTCTCAAGATTTTTTTTTTTTTTTTGTCTAACAATCATCATATCTTTTTCTGAACGAGCCAAGATTATCCCTAAAGTAGTTTCTGAATGAGATCCTACATAAGGTATCTGTAGGAGTCCTAGGAGGTAAAACATCTTCCTGTTCTCAAATTGACCCCATCAGATGGCAGTGTCCTTTGGGACTTAAAGTGGTTGTATGCATTCTATACATTAAGATAAAAAGCCTTGTGTGTAGCAGCAGCCCCCTAATACTTACCTGAGCCTCATTTCGATCCGGCGATGTTGCATGATAGACTCGGCTGTCCGGGACTCTCTCCTCATTGGCGGAGACAGCAGCATGGCGCCATCGGCTCCCGCTGCTGTCAATCAAAGTCAGTGAGCCAATGAGGAGAAAAAGGGGGCGGAGCCGGGCCGCGGCTCCCTGCCTGAAGGGACACAGTGAGCTGCAGCTCAGCTCGGGGTTCCCCCATTGCAAGCTGCTTGCTGTGGGGGCACTCAACAGGAGGAAGGGGGCAGGAGAGCCAAAGAGGGACCCGAGAATAGGAGGATCCTCTCCAAGTCATTAAAGTTTTGAGGCTGGCGTTTGGTAACTCGAACCTTCAGCTCCCTCCACATATTTTCTATGGGATTAAGGACTGGAGACTGGCTAGGCCACTCCAGGACCTTAATGTGAATTCTTCTGAGCCACTCCTTTGTTGCCTTGACCGTGTGTTTTGGGTCATTGTCATGCTGGAATACCCATCCATGACCCATTTTCAATGCCCTGGCTGAGGGAAAGAGGTTGTCGCCAAAGATTTGGCAGTACATGGCCCCGTCCATCGTCCCTTTTGATGCGGTAAAGTTGTCCTGTCCCCTTAGCAGAAAAACACCCCCAAAGCATAATGTTTCCACCTCCATGTTTGACTGTGGGGATGGTGTTCTTGGGGTCATAGGGAGCATTCCTCCTCCTCCTCCTCCAAACATGGCGAGTTGAATTGATGCCAAAGAGCTCAATTTTGGTCTCATCTGACCACAACACTTTCACCCAGTTCTCCTCTGAGTCATTCAGATGTTCATTAGCAAACTTCAGAGGGGCCTGTACGTGTGCTTTCTTGAGCAGGGGGACCTTGCGGACGCTGCAGGATTTCAGTCCTTCACGGCGTAGTGTGTTACCAATTGTTTTCTTGGTGACTATGGCCCCAGCTGCCTTGAGATCATTGACAAGATTCTCCCGTGTAGTTCTGGGCTGATTCCTCACCTTTCGCATGATCATTGAAACTCCACGAGGTGAGATCTTGCATGAAGCTGCAGACCGAGGGAGATTGACAGTTATTTTGTGTTTCTTCCACTTGCAAAAAATCGCACCAACTGTTGGCATCCTCTCACCAAGCTGCTTGGCGATGGTCTTGTAGCCCATTCCAGCCTTGTGTAGGTCTACAATCTTGTCCCTGACATCCTTGGACAGCTCTTTGGTCTTGGCCATGGTGGAGAGATTGGAATCTGATGGATTGCTTCTGTGGACAGGTGTCTTAGGAGCACTCCCTTTAAGAGAGTGCTCTAATCTCAGCTTGTTACCTGTATAGAAGACACCTGGGAGGCGGGAGCCAGAAATCTTGCTGATTGATAGGGGATCAAATACTTATTTCGCTCACTAAAATGCAAATCAATTCGTAACTTTTTTGAAATGCATTTTTCTGGATATTTTTGATATTCTGTCTTTATCTGTTAAAACAAACCGACCATTAAAATTATAGACTAATCAATTCTTTGTCAGTGGGCAAACATGCAAAAATCAGCAGGGGATAAAATACTTTTTTCCCCTCACTGTAGCTCACACAGGACCTTACAAGGAGGCAGAAATACACAGTGTGTTGGAGGTGTAGGTGGAACAGACACACGCGGAGAGTAGGCGCACCCACAAAGCTTTTATTGAACGGTAGAGAGGTTGCAGGAATTACAGGCAAAAGCAAGAGTCAGTAACGCAGGGGCGGATGCACAGCGGGATTAACAGAGTTACGGCTGGTAAAGGATAATCCGCCACAGGACTGGACAAACAGGAGGGATAACAGAGTTCTGGCAGGTAGGGGTAGTCCATACACAGTTCAGGGCACACAGCAGGGTTGGTAGAGTTCTGGCAGATATAGGGTAATCTGTACACAGTTCTGGGTACACAATGGCAGAGTTCTGATAAGCAAAGAGTCACTCTACTCAGAACACTGGCAGGCACAGGGTTAATCCGCTCACAGGATGGAGTATGCAGGGTTGGCAGGCACAGGGTTAATCCGCTCACAGGACAGCACACAGCAGGGTTGTCAGGCACAGGGTTAATCCGCTCACAGGATGGAGTCTGCAGGACTGACAGGCTTGGTAGCTTGGATGGGGAGGACAAGGGGGGTGGTCTGGAGTCTATGGCCGTAGCCCAGGACCTCGCAGGCTGGCAGTGAAGAGAGAGAGAGCAGGAGCCAGGATGGGGTCTCTGATCTCTGGAGCCTGGCTCCAGTATTTATATCCAGAGCTGAGGCGCGTGCTGGTGTCTAGGCAACCCCCCAGTCTGGCGTTGGGTAACAAGCCTCGCCCCTTCACTTCGGGCCCACACAGGGAGCGTGGTCTTTGTCCCCCCAGCGGGCACGGAGCGCTGTGCCCACAGGGACAAGAGGGGGGTGCGCGTGGCAACAGGCAGGTAGTCTGCATGTGGCAGATCCACATGCAGGCATGGTGGGCAGACTTCCCGGCGCCTAGCGGGGGATGCTGACACAGCAGGGGGAAGCTCCCTGGCGCCTAGCACTGAGTTCTACATGTGGGCACCGGAGAAGGCAATGGGGTGAGTGGCTAGTGGGGAATCCCATGCTGGGGATGAGGGGCAGAGCTCTGGGGGTACAAGAAACAAGGAGGGGGGCAGAGACCGTGACAGCCCCTCACCCTTTTATTTTACAAGTGCTTGGAGGCACTTGTGAGGAGTATGCTCACCTACTGGGGGTCCTGCTGTCGGGATAATCCGTCAGCATTTTGGTGTTGGCTCCCACGCCGATACTGAATGGTAAAGTTGTAAGGTTGGAGAGCTAGGCTTCACCTCAGGAGGCACCCGTTATCCCCAGACACCCTACTGAGCCATGTGAGCGGGTTTTGATCCGTAAGGATTGTGAATTCTCGGCCATACAGATAGGGTTGACGTTTCTCCAAGGCCCAGGCAATGGCCAGACACTCTTTCTCAATGGTGGCGTATGCCACCTCCCTGTCCAGAAGCTTTTGGCTGATGAAGGTGATGGGATGCTCTTCCCCTGCATCATTCACTTGACTAAGGACGGCTCCCAGTCCATAGGTCAAGGCATCTGTTTATACCACAAAACGTCAGTTGTAGTCAGGAGCAGCCAGAACAGGTTTACTTGCAAGGGCAGATTTGAGCTTGTGGAAGGTCGGTGTCCAGTTTATCATCCTACGGCTGTTCTTCTGGGTGAGGTCGGTCAGAGGGGGTAGGCCAGTCATGGATGGCTTGAACTTTTGCATGTTCGGGTTTCATTCTGCCCCCCTACTCTGTGACCTAAGTACTGAAACTCAGCCATTCCCAGCTGGCATTTGTCTGGTCTTATGGTCAGCCCTGCCCTGCAGATGCGGTCAAAGATGGTCCCTACGATAACTTAGCCTGTGACAGGCCATTAGAGAGGGAGTCCTGTGCTGACGTGAGGATGGGCCAGGAAAGGAAAATTACAGTAAGTATTTGATAACAATTTTTTGTTTTCCTGGCCCACGTCACGTCACCACACAACGGAATATACCAAAGCTAATACAGGGTGGGAGAGAACAAATGAAAAGAGACACTGTTAGTAATTTGATCATGTGTAAGAAAACTGAAGTTTCCCTGCTTTGCACTCAGTGACTCTTGTGTGAAAACTCAGAGGGACTACTTCCCAGTTTTTCTGGAAACTGGATACCACTTTAAAATTGAACCTTGAGGATAGACGTGGTATCCCTATCTCTGGTAAAAAAAAGAAAAGGAAAGACACCAAAGGGTCCATGCAGGAAAGTGTTACAATCTTCAACATTCTTTTGTCTGAAGTAGTTTCTGTCAGGAGAACTAGTTTTACCATGAGGTACTTCAATGGAAATTAAACAATTGGAGCAAAGGGTGCTCTCAGATCCAAGCCTAAGTCCCGCAGAGGGAACAAGGATTTCCCTCAAGGTCATATATAGATTGTCATCTGGAAGAAGCATCTGGTCACTGACTTTTGCACCCATCTGCAGCCTGTGAAAAGATAAAGTAGAGGTCTGTACCTTAAATGGAGTTGTATGACAGACCAACCTCTAGCGCTGACTGTAAAATGTCAAGGATATTGGCTAGAGCAAGGAACACAGGAGTGAAAGCTTTTGCTGAGCAAACAAAACAACCTTCTTTCATATCCTCTCATAGATGATCTTCTGGTCACCAAGGTCTGAACAACCTCAGATGAGAATGCCTGCACCTCTGGTGTAGCCTATTCCATAGCCAGGCTATTAGTGGTCTCATTGGATTGGGGTGCTGTTACTGACCTTGCCATAAAAGATTTCATTTGACCAGACACAAAGATCAAACAGAAAATTCTATGGCACTGTGAACCTATCTTGTATGAAGGAGTCTTTGCATTGGTATCCTGTTGCAAATATCAGAAGCTGCATGTGCAGTGAAGTCTCCCTGAGAACTACTGCTGGAACGCCCCATAGGGCAAATATTGGTATGAGGCACTTGTTGAAAAAATATTCTGCCTAACTGAACCAATAATTTGATTTTGCTTCCCTGGCAAGAAGACCAACCTTAACTGACTAAGTAGTTCTCTGTCCCACGCAAAATTTCTTTACAAGATGTAACAAAAAAACTTGGTGTCCCCTTGTTGGGTAATGTAGGCTACTACTGTCTTGTTGTCAACCTTACTCAGCCCCCTTGAAGATCCTGAAAGGCTTGCAAAGCTAGAAAAGGCTTCCTTCCATTCAAGGGAGTCTGCACTTCACAGCGCTCAAATGGCCTTGCACTTGTTTCTTCAGATTGTGGACTCCCCAGCCCCAGAGACTGACATCAGAATCATCCTATCTCCTGGGCTGAGAGGCATGCCTCCGAAAGAAGCACAGTGCCGATGTCCAAAATTCCAGTTCTTGTTGAATTTGTATAGGCACAAAGATTTTCTGATCCATAGACAGCCCAGCTCATAGGTTAAAGAAGGCAAATTGAAACGCCCTCATGTGCCATCTGGCCCAATCCACCACTGCCAACAAGATGTTCAAAAGATTCCTGTGGCTGTGCCAATTCTGTAGAAGGCAGACACCTGAACTGGAAGTGACATCTGGCCACCGCAAATCTCACACGCCTCTGGTGCTCGGCATTGATCGGTACATGGAAGTACGAGTCGGCCGGTCGATTGATACCAACTGGTCCTCCTGCTGAACTGTCCCTTTGACTGTCCGCATGGACTCCATCTTAAACCTCTTGGTGTGTATGAACACATTTGATTCCTTCAAACTGAAACAGGCCAAAAGGCTCCCGCCTTAAGTACTGGAAAAACTGGGGAGAAAGGACCCCAGATGATTCTATGCTTCCGACATCACTGGCATGATGGCCTTGTAGCAGTATAAAAAAAATCTTGCAAACATTTTCTCTTCTGAGATCTGTTGAACATACTGTAAATTAAATGAATTCAGTCGTTAACTTTTAAAATCTCCCTTGTACTCCCACCTGTCTTCTGGACCCTCTGGTCTTTGATGATTGTCATTCAAACCCTCCAAAAGGAGGCTACAATCATCAACTTCACTCAGGCCCCCTGGCCCCAACTGGAAGAGACTGGTTTGATGCACCTTCAAAAAGAATTTCCAGCCATCTTAG
Organism: Aquarana catesbeiana; assembly: GCF_042186555.1. Classification (NCBI taxonomy): domain Eukaryota; kingdom Metazoa; phylum Chordata; class Amphibia; order Anura; family Ranidae; genus Aquarana; species Aquarana catesbeiana. Next base: position 19,463,087 of record NC_133336.1, read on the forward strand.
CAGCTTGTTCTGGACTTGATTTAATGTCAAAAGTAACTTTGAGACACCTCCACTGTGATCTGTTAAATCTGCAGCCTGTTCTATAAGATTTGGCCTCCTGCACCTTCTGAAGTTCAGTAGGCTTGAGCAAAGGATGGCGGCTTCCTCTTACTAGTCTGTGGCCACTGTCCAGACTTTTCCTCCTGTCATTCATTTAATTTTGGTGCTCAGAGTTTGGCCAAACAATAACCTCCCATTATAGGAAATGTCAAAGGCTTGTGTAGAAGTTCCGCCTGCCCTCCAGCGGCCGTAACCACAATGCTTTCATAGCAGGGACTGAGTGCGCCAGCGCTTGTACTAGGTCTATCAAAAACATCAACCAACAGTCAGTTGCTAGGTTCCACTCTTTCCAGAAACTGTGCCAAATCTTATAGTTTCCAGTGTTGAATGTAATGCCATTTCTGAAGTTTATATAGCGACGTAAACTCTATTGCTGATTGGCAGGCAAAATCTGTCACTGTATAGATTCCATGCAAGCCTGATGGCCAGATCACATGCAACATTCTACCTTTGTTGACTGCACTAGAATGGGCTGTACTGCTGTGAACTAGGTAATTGGAATCAAAGTTAGACACTGTCCATGCATTCTTGATGCAGAAGAAAAACGCGCTGGACTGCCTCTGGTGTGAACAAGTCCACGTTCTCATCCATATGATCTCTGAAGGTAACCGAGTTATAAAAAGGCAAAGACACTTGCTGCCCCAGACACTAGAGGGCAGCATCCATCCCTGGAAGCGCAGTGCATAAACATACATCAGCCATCCTATTTGGATAACGCTTAGAGAACCTGTTACTGTAAATTGGTCTTCTGACAAGGTCTCTGTCATCCTTCATCAATGAGCTCTTTACGCTCCATCATTATGGGTGTTGCTTGTGACGTGGATATTTGCAGCATACTTTCTGCTATAGCCGCCTTAATAGGGTTGCATGGCTGTCAGGGTGACAATTTTTATGATTTATATCACTTGGCTCGGGCCAAATTGAACTTTCCTATATAGTAGGATGCCCAATGGGTATAAAACAAGTGAAATTTGGGTGAGCCAAGATGGTTTGCATATAGAAATAGCTTGGCTTCTTTTTCAAAATTTCCCATTGAAATGTATGGCTGTCAGGGTGCCATATTTTAGGCTTTATATCACTTGGCTCGGACCAAATTGAACTTTCCTATATAGTAGGATGCCCAATGAGTATAAAACAAGCGGAATTTGGGTGAGCCAAGATGGTTTTCATATAGAAAAAAATTATTTGTTCAGAATTACCCCTTTAAATACATGGCAGTTAGGGAGACAGAATTGTTGTTAAAGTTCACAATTTTATTATAAATGTTGCAGATGATTGTATTTAGTAAATAATCACTTTTGCGAATAAAGATCCAACCTGAATATGAAGCTGGCCGAATAAGGAGCCAACTTCTGCATTTGAATAAGAAGCTGGCCGAATAAGGAGCGAACATCAGGTTCATACAGGACCTTATTTATTGCTGTCTGTGGGGACATTCACCCTCCTAAATAAAGTTTTATTTTTATTTTTAGACATTGATGAATGCCGCTACGGGTATTGCCAGCAGCTCTGTGCCAACGTTCCTGGTTCTTACTCCTGCACGTGTAACCCAGGATTTTTGCTGAACTCAGATGGGAGATCCTGCCAAGGTACGTGGAGCAATAATACAAACCAGATGGGGGATTACAATGAGCAACACATGAGAAATTCAGTATATTTATTGTTCCCTAAAGGACAAACTGCATTGATGTCATTGGTCTCTAGTGAAGGGATAGGCTGCATTCTCAGTGATATCACTGCTCTCTAGTGATTGGATAGGCTGCATTCTCAGTGATGTCACCGCTCTCTAGTGAATGGATAGGCTGCATTCTCAGTGATGTCACCGCTCTCTAGTGAATGGATAGGCTGCATTCTCAGTGATGTCACCGCTCTCTAGTGAATGGATAGGCTGCATTCTCAGTGATGTCACTGCTCTCTAGTGAATGGATAGGCTGCATTCTCAGTGATGTCACCGCTCTCTAGTGAATGGATAGGCTGCATTCTTAGTGATGTCACCGCTCTCTAGTGAATGAATAGGCTGCATTCTCAGGGATGTCACCGCTCTCTAGTGTTGTACTACTGTTGACGTCATTGATTTGTAAGGAATGTATAGGTTTCATTCTCGTAACCAATGCTAACAATATTTTTTATCCAGGTGATTTTTTTTTTTAACAGCTGATACCTTCCTGTTTATTTTGTTCATCTAGACGTTGATGAATGTACCACACAGAATCCATGTGTCCAAAGCTGTGTTAACACGTATGGTTCATATTTGTGTCGATGTGAACCGGGCTATGAGCTGGATGAAGACGGCATCAACTGCACTGGTAAATCTGTTCAACTAATACAAAGTCCTCAGTGTACTGCCTCTTATACACTTTACAATACTCCTAAGTAATGCAGTGGATGTTGGGTAGCCACAAAGATTTTTTATTTTCAATGCTGGCAAAAGGTTGGCTCTGCCTATTAGATCTGTACATTGGCTGCGATTGTGCATGAGACACCTTCTCTTTATTCCAGATATGGATGAATGCAGTGTTTCAGAGTTCCTGTGCCAGCACCAGTGTGTCAATGAGCCTGGATCCTACTACTGCAGCTGTCCGAATGGCTATGTGCTGCTCGATGACAGCCGGACATGTCAGGGTGAGTGACCGGAGCCACAGCAATATAATGTTATAGGTCAGTGGTTTCCAAACTGCAGCCCTTTGCTTGCCTTTTATCCGGCCTTTGGGGCAGTGTTCCACTGACACCGATGGTGCAAATTTCCTCCCACTGACACCAACACTGGGGGTAATATTCCTCCCAATGACACCAATGATAGGCTACTATTCTACCCACTGACACCAACGATTGAGCATTATTCCTCCCCCTGACACCAAACGACCACCTCCCTGAAGTCTGAAGGAGCAGTAAACTGGCCCTTAGAAAGTTTGGAGTTCTGTTCTGTTTTTTTTTTTTTTTTTTTATCAATTTTTTTTTCTTTACAAGAACAGAATATCACAGACAAACTGTCACAAAGAACAAAAACTAAAAATAGAAGAAAAGAAAACATTTAACAAGTAGCAACAAAAAATACAGTACTAAGCCCACATGTTGCTATTAAATAGATCTAGCAATATATCACCTGTACCCCTCTATGATACTTGGCAAACGAATAATTACCCCACAAGTAACAATAAGAACAACATTCTCAACAAAAAGTAATAGACAGGCCCATTGCGTCTATCCAACTCGACCATATTGCAGAAAACTTATGTATAGCATTACGAGAGAGGTACGTATGTTTCTCACTCATCTACTGATGGCGGAGTAGAGAATATACCCATCGTGAAGTAATCAGTTTTCGTGCAAGAATAAAATCTTAACCAACCACTTTAACTGCTTGCTGACCGCCGCACACAGATGTATGTCGGCAGAATGGCACAGGCAGTCAAATGGGCGTACAGGTATGTCCCTTTAAATTTGCCGCCTTTCAGGCGCGCCCGCCACGGGAGCGTGCCCACAGGTCCAGGGAACTCGATGTTCTCTGGCGGCCCGCGATTGCGGTGTGGAGAGGTAGAACGGGGAGATGCCTATGTAAACAAGGCATTTCCACGTTCATGACAGTGATCTACTGCTTCCTGTCATCGGGAGCAGTGATCGCTGTCATGTCCTAGGTAGCCCCTCCCCCCCACAGTTAGAATCACTCCCTATTACACACTTAACCCCTTGAACTCCCCCTAGTGGTTAACCCCTTCCCTGCCAGTTTCATTTACACAGTAATCAGTGATTTTTATAGCACTGATCGCTGTATAAATGACAACAGTCCCAAAATAGTGTCAAAAGTGTCTGCCATAATGTCGCAGTCACGATAAAAATCGCAGATCGCCGCCATTACTAATAAAAAAAAAATAATAATAAAAATGCCATAAATCTATCCCCTATTTTGTAGACGCTATAACTTTTGAGCAAACCAATCAATATACGCTTATTGCGATTTTTTTTTTTAACCAAAAATATGTAGAAGAATACACATCGGGCTAAACTGAGGAAAAAATTGTTTTTATATATATTTTTGGGGAATATTTATTATAGCAAAAAATAAAAAATATTAAGTTTTTTCCAAAATTGTTGCTCTTTTTTTGTTTATAGCGCAAAAAATAAAAAACCGCAGAGGTGATCAAATACCACCAAAAGAAATCTCTATTTGTGGGGAAAAAAAAAAAAAGACGTCAATATTGTTTAGGTACAATGTCGCTCGACCACGCAATTGTCAGTTAAAGCAACGCAGTGCCAAATCGCAAAAAGTGCTCTAGTCAGGAAGGGGGTAAAATCTTCCGGGGCTGAAGTGGTTAACATTTTTCTGACCTTTCTTGCTTACAAGTTAAAATCAGTATTTATTGCTAGAAAATTATTTGGAACTACCAAACATTAATTATATATATATATATATATATATATATATATAAATAATTTTAGCAGAGACCCTAGATAATAAAATGGCGGTCATTACAATATTTTGTGTTACACTGTATAAGTGCAGCACTCTTGAAAACACATCTTTTGGGGAAAAATACACTTTAATGATTTAAAAAAAAAAACAGTAAAATTAGACCAATTTTTTTTGTACAATGTGAAAGATGATGTCACGCCAAGTAAATAGATACCCAACATGTCATGCTGTAACCACTTCAGCTCCGGAAGGTCCACCCCCCCCCTTCATAATCAGGCCATTTTTGTCGATACTGCACTGTGTTGCTTTAACTGACAATTGCGCGGTCGTGCGACGCTGTACCCAAATAAAAATTGTGTCCTTTTCTCCCACAAATAGCTTTCTTTTGGGGGTATTTGATCACCCCTGCGGTTTGTATTTTTTGCGCTATAAACAAAAAAAGACTGACAATTTAAAAAAATATATATACAGTTGTGTGAAAAAGTATTTGCCCCCTATCTGATTTTATTTTTTTGCATATTTGTCACACTTAAATGACTCAGATCATCGGACAAATTTTATTATTACACAAAGATAACCTGAGTCAATACAAAATGCAGTTTTTAAATGATGGTTTCTTTCATTAAGGCAAAAAAGCTGTCCAAACCTGCCTATGTGAAAAAGTAATTGCCCCCTAATCCTAATAACTGGTTGTTTCACCCTTGGTGGCAACAATTGCAATCAAGCGTTTGTGATAGCAATGATTCTTTCACATTGCTGTGGAGCAATTTTGGCCCACTCTTCTTTGCAGAATTGTTTTAATTCAGCCACATTGGAGGGTTTTCCAGCATGAACGGCCTGTGTAAGGTCATGATACAGCATCGCAATTGGATTGAAGTCCGGGCTTTGACTAGGTCGCTCCAAAACCTAAATTTTGCTTTGGAGGTGGACTTGCTGTTCTGTTTCAGACCATTGTCCTGCTGCATAACCCAAGTGCACTTGAGCTTGAGGTCACGAACTGATGGCCGGACATTCTCCTTTAGGATTTTCTGGTAGAGCTCAGAATTCATGGTTCCATCAGTTATGGAAAGTCGTCCAGGTCCTGAAGCTGCAAAGCAGCCCCAGACCATCACGATACCACCACCATGTCTGATTGTTGGTATGATGTTCTTGTTTTGAAATGCTGTATTAGTTTTATGCCAGATGTAACGGGACTCACACTTTCCAAAAAGTTAAATTTTTGTCTCATTAGTCCACAGAATATTTGCCTAAAAGTCTTGGGGATAATCAAGATTTTTTTGGGAAATGTGAGATGAGCCTGTGTGTTCTTTTTGGTCAGCAGTGGCTTTGGAACTCTCCCATGGATGCCATTTTTGCCCAGTCTCTTTCTTATTGTTGAATCAAGAACACTGATCTTACCTGAGGCAAGTGAGGCCTGCAGTTCTTTAGATGTTGTTCTTGGTTCTTTTATGACCTCCTAGATGAGTCTTCGTCGTCATGCTCTTGGAGTAATTTTCGTGGCCGGCCACTCCTGGGAAGGTTCACCGCTGTTCCAAGTGATCTCCATTTGTGGATAATGGCTCTCCCCGTGGTTCACTGGAGTTCCAAAGCCTTAGAAATGGTTTTAAACCCTTCCTAGACTGATACATGTATATTACTTTGTTTCTAATCTGTTCTTTTCGATTGTGGCATGATGTGTGGCTTTTTGTGATCTTTTAGCGTTCTTCACTTTGTCAGACAGCTTCTATTTATGTGATTTCTTGATTCAACAGGCCTGGGTGTGGCAAGTGAAATTTAAAGCGGGGGTCCACCTATCTATCGTTTTTTTTTTTTTTTTTTGAGTTCATTCACAAACTTTTCTTCTCAGCATTACATACTCACATATTGTGTGTAATATGACCGCCTGTGTCAGATTTCGTCGGAAAGAATAACTTATATTATTCACTGCAGGCAGTTTCCATCTTCATTGTGGGCATTTGAAGCCCACAAGCATTTATTTCCTGGATGTGGTGAATGCTGTGCTCCCAGCATTCACTGCTTGTTCCCGCACATGCTCAGTGGCATCCTGGGAAGCCTGAGACTAGCTCCCAGGAGAGGCTAGAAACACGCCTACTCCCACGGGAGGAGAACCAGGAAGTGCAAAGAAGAATAGAAAAATAAAAGGTAATTACGGCGATTTAAATTTTTTAAAATGGCATGTCAGCATCTAGGCAAGGAAGAGAATACATACAGATATTGTTCAAAATTTGGGTGGAACCCCGCTTTAACTCGGCTTTCCAAAAAAATTGTGGTTAAATCACAGTTCATTCATGATTCAGCACGGGAGGGGGCAATTACTTTTTCACATAGGGCCAGGCAGGTTTGAACTGTTTTTTTTTTTTCCCCTTTAATAAATTAAATCATAATTTAAAAACTGCATCTTTGATTTACTCGGGTTATCTTTGTGTAATATTAAAATTTGTTTGATGATCTGAATCATTTAAGTGTGAGAAATATGCAAAAAAAATAAAAATAAAAATCAGGAAGGGGGCAAATACTTTTTCACACAACTGTATATCTTTTACTTTCTGCTATAAAACACATCCAATAAAAAAATTTAAACAAATCAAATGTCTTTATTAATCTAGGCCAATATGTATTCTACAAACTACGGGATATATTTATGGAATTTTTCTTTTTTTTTAAACTAGTAATGGCAGCGATCAGCAATTTTTAGCGGGACTGCGACATTGCGGCGGACAAATCTGGCACTAAGTGACACTTTTTTGGGGACCAGTGACATTTTTACAGTAATCGGTGCTAAAAAATGTGCACTGTCACTGTACTAATGACACTGACAGGGAAGGGGTTAAAATCGGGGGAGATCAAAGGGATACTGTGCTCCCTGGGAGTGTTTTCTTACTGTGTGGGGATGGTTTAACTGTAGTAAGACAAAGATCTCTGTCATCCTTACTAGCAGAACATCGATCTGCCTTGTTTACATAGGCAGACCACCCTTCTGCCTCACTCGGAAAGATCGCCGGGTTCCCGGAGGACATCGGGTCTGCCAGACCCACTGATTGGCTCCCACAATATACAGTATATATATATATATATATATATATATATATATATATATATATATAAATATATTGGCTGTGATCGGCCTTAAATCGCGTCATTTCCTGTCGGGAAATAACACGATTTTTTGACACAGTCCTTCCTGCCCACTGGTGAGGGAGGAAGTGATGCTGAGCGCCGCGGAGCCGGAAGTGACAGATTAGGAGCCACCACCTAGCAACAGGGCACTTCTGTTTAGTTAAAAAAATTAATTTCTCTCCAAATGTTTTTTTAGTATCAATAAAGTACTGGGGAAATGTAAAAATATTTTTCAGGGTGGAACTCTGCTTTAAGAAGAAATTTTGACGACAACTATGTGTATGCCAATGAGATAAGCCCCTTAGTAGTCTCAGGCCCGGACTAGTATATCAAGCAAAGGCGTTGGGGCAAAAGAGGTGGATGGAATCGAGCCCTGTGCACGAAGTGCATGACGCATTTGTAAATATTGATAGAACCAATGCTGTTCCAAGTTAAACTCTGAACGCAGTTGTTGAAAAGATTTTAAAGTTCCATCAAAATAAAGATGAGAAGGAGCTGTGATGCCTGCTCTCTCCCGCCTTAAAAAGCCCTAGAGCTGAGAACATTCTGCCAATGTATCATTGGGCCAAAGTCGGCCTCTGTTATATATTATACCATTCTTTCTTCTATCATATCTAACAATACCTGTGCAAGGAGTCTGGTGAAGGCTTTTTATTGCTGACTCTCCTGTCACAGCTCTCTATCAATTCCTAGATCGCAGCTATAAATATTCGATTTACTTTTCCATACTTTGGCATCCTTCATCTGTCCTTTTTCCCCATTGGCTGAATTTTTTTTTTTATCTTTTATTATTGGCTGACCACTCATGTACAGTGGGGAAAATAATTATTCTTGCAGATTTTGTAAGTCTGCCCACTTACAAAGAAATGAAGGGTCTATATTTTTTGTTATCATAGGTGTACTTTAAAATGATAGAGACAGAATATCAACCAAAAATCCAGAATAAAATAAATGTTCAGTGAGTAAAATAAATATTTGATCCCCAAGCAAAACATGACTTATTTGGTGGAGAAACCCTTGTTGGCAAGCACAGGAGGTAAGACGTTTCTTGTAGTTGATGACCAGGTTTGCACACATCTCAGGAGGGATTTTGGTCCACTCTTCTTTACAGATCTTCTCTAAATTCTGAAGGTTTCTTGGCTGTCTCTTAGAAGACCCATCCATGACCCATCTTCAGTGTTCTGGCTGAGGGAAGAAGGTTCTCATCCAAGATTTTACAATACATGTCCATCCATTGGACCCTCAATGCGGCAAAGTCGGCCTGTACCTTTTAGCAGAAACAGACCCAAAGCATCATGTTTCCACCTCCGTGCTTGACTATAGGGATGGTGTTCTTAGGGTCATAATCAGCATTTTTCTTCCTCCAAACACGGTGAATCAAGTTAATACCAAAGAGCTCAATTTTGGTCTCATCTGACCGCAGCACTTTCTCCCAATCCTTCTCTGAATCATTTAGATGTTCATTGGCATGACTGTACATGTGCTTTCTTGAGGAAGGGGATGCGCCATGTTTGCAGGAAGAAAAATGCTGGCTATGACCCTAAAAACACAATCTCTACAGTCAAGCACGGTGGTGAAAACATTATTCTTTGGGGCGGTTTCTCTGCTAAAGGTACAGATTGACTTTGCCGCATTGAGGGGCGAATGGACGGGGCCATGTATTGTAAAATCTTGGATGAGAACCTTCTTCCCTCAGCCAGAACACTGAAGATGGGTCATGGATGGGTCTTCCAGCATGACAATGACCCAAAACATACTGCCATACTTAAGGCAACAAAGGAGTGCCTCAAGAAGAAGCACCTTAATCCTATAGAATATTTACAGAGGGAGCTGAAACTTTGAGTTGCCAAGTGACAGCTAAGAGACCTTAAGGATTTAGAGAAGATCTGTAAAGAAGAGTGGACCAAAATCCCTCCTGAGATGTGTTCAAACCTGGTCACCAACTACAAGAAACGTCTTACCTCCTGTGCTTGCCAACAAGGGTTTCTCCACCAAGTACTAAGTCATGTTTTGCCTGGGGATCAAATATTTATTTTACTCACCGAACTGCAACTCAATTTATAACATTTGTATTGTGTTTTTTTCTGGATATTTGGTTGATATTTTGTTTCTATCATTTAAAATTATACCTATGATAAAAAAAATGATAGACCCTTCATTTCTTTGTAAGTGGGGAAACTTACAAAATCTGCAGGGGATCAAATCATTATTTCCCCCACTGTAGGAAAGGAAAGATGATGCCGATGTATCCAGAAAGACTGTCAATTTTTGACTTTGCCTTCAAAAGTCTGATTTCTAGTCTGAGTTTTCACAGCTGCTATCTAGGGACAGCTGGAAAGTGACTTGCCCAGAGAACAGAAGTGTCTTCTGCTTCTTTAGAGGATTGAAGGATAAACTTGACTTCATAGAGATTTTCCCAAATGTTCAACAATCTCTGTCTGTGGTAATGAGCTATCCCAAGTATTCCCAAGTTGATAGGTGTGCGCAGCCTATTGCATTAGGGTTTGCACCCCAAAGCTCAAACATATTTGCTTGTGTGTGCATGTCTATATATACTGACGGTGTCAGCAGAGCAATGGACGGTGTCAGTAGGACAGAGACTGGTGTCAGTAGGGAAGTGGAAGGTGTCAGAAAGTTTTTTACTTTTATTATTTTTTTACACATTTTTTAGGAGCCACAGGGTGATTAGGGTGTGCCCAGGCACACCTGGCACACCCTGTGCGCACGCCTATGCCCAAGTTCATATTTCCCAAGTTACTGCCATTTAAAAAAAAAAAAAAAAAAAAACTTTTATATTGCCGGATGTTGCCTGAGAATTGCATTGCCCCATTGAATATGAACAAGACGGGACACATCAATGGGATTCCTTTGCTTATAATAAGGTGTAAATGCCAGCGAAATCCAACATGTGCAAATATTCACTCTTGCTGGCCAATGGAGTGGAATTTTGACTACTCTTTTGCCCACTTCCTGTTTATGGCTTTGCCGCAGTATAGGGTGGTATTACAGATTTCTGCCCATTATAATTCCATTTTCTATATCACTGGAGGGCCCCTGTAGCATTACCTTGCAAAAGATGAGTCTGTCTGTATATTTGGCAGGTTGGAAAGCTTGACTGTGTATTATCAAGGTTTTGAACCCCGCCCGTCAAGATCGGCTCTACATAATGTGCTTCTGCTGCAAGACTCCCTCTGCTGAACTATGTTGTTCTATTTCAATAAACATTAAAGTGGTATTCAATCCAAAACCAAAGATGTAATATATTGCAGCTTACCAATCATAAGATGCGGTGGCTGCATTCGTTTTCTTTTTTAGGCTTTTTTCCCCCCACTCTGTTTTCACCTGGTGATCTGGCCAGTAACACACCTCCTGTAATCGAGTGCCCCCCCAACTCTGAATAAAGGAGCACAGGGGGCACCTTTGGAGAGCAGCATTGTCAGTCGGGGGGGGGGGGAATGGTGTTAGGGTGGTACTAGCAGATTAAGATACACTAACAAATTGAAGCCAAACTCCAGCTCACACTTTTATACAGCAGTTACAGCAAATATTTTTTTTCTCCTATTGGGGTGAAAGTTTTACATACATAAAGCTGATCATTGTACTTTGTAAGCAGTCCTGTCAATGGTAAATGGTCATCCCTGTAATGGATACATCTGCATTTGAAAAGCGAGACTTACTGGCTAGATCACTAGGTAAAAATAAGAGAAAGAAAGCCTAAAAAAATTCAGCCATAACTAAGAATTGGTAAGCTGCATTTTATTAAATGTCTTTTGCTTTTTGGGTTCATTACCACTTTAAGTAAAAGAAATATTCACTCTTGCGATGTGATTTGTAAATTGTGGTTTTCCAGATGTCGATGAATGTGACACGCGGAACAATACCTGCACCGCTCAGCAGACGTGCCTCAACATCCCTGGAACCTACAAGTGTTTAGATCCCATGCGATGTGAGGAGCCGTACGTCCAGATCAATGATAAGTAAGTACAGGCGAATATGGAGGATGTTTATAAAAAGTTGTGACTGTAGAGTGCAGTCATAACATACAGGGTAACAAATAAGGGTCCAATCATACTTGGCACTTTACTGCGGGCCTCGTGCAGGTGAGCACGAGGCCTGCATTGTGTGTATCCCCGTGGGCAGGTGTTGTGTATCCCCGTGCCGGCGCCCCATTCATTTCTGTTGGGACATGTGGCTGCACAGACACTGCTACCATGTCCTAATATGACATACGGTTGAGGGTCCCTGAACCCACCCTGTATGTATTTAGGGACCCCCGCACTCACCTGCATGTCATATTAGGACACGGCGGCTGTGTCTGTGCAGCCGTATGCCCAGGGCTGTCTTTAATATTGATTGGACCCTGGGCAAATGTTTTCTTGGGGCTTCCCGAATCCACTTCACTTATTTTCGGGCAGGGCAGACTCAAGGGGCAGCTGCTTTGGGCCCCACAACAAGGACTGGGCCCCGGGGCAGCTGCCCCTTTTGCCCAGCATTAAAGACGGCCCTGCGTATGTCCCAATAGAAATAAATGGGATGCCGGCATGGGGACACACGCAACACCTGTGCATCCCTGTGCTGGGAAAACACAGACCTGCATTGGGGGCCCGCAGCAAAGCGCCCATGTAAATAATTCCAGCAGAGTTACATATTGTTAATTAGGTTTAGATTTCTCTCCTTGTGTGCTTTATTAGACAAGTGCGATTCGTTTCAGTCCGAATACAAATTCGGACAGATTTTTGGTTATTCGGAGATTCAGATGTATCCGAATGAAATGGTAACGAATTTAGTTTAATTTAATTTTGTTTATTTATTTTCTAACGAATTCCAAATTTTCAGAACTAATTGAATTCAGATCGGTCTAAAAATGATTGACCGATTAGAATTCTGTGTGCAGAATAGCTGGTTGGTAAGCAGCAGGCCGGGAAGCCGGCTGCCGCGTCCTTAAAGTGGAGTTCCACCCAAAAGTGGAAGTTCCGCTTTAAGGACTCCTCACCCCCTTACATGCCACATTTGATGTAATTTTTCTTTTTTTGAGGGAGGGAGTGGGTACCTCGTTTTGACAATTACCCAGCTCCCACTTCCGCTCGGGCCATCTAGGCGACTCGAGTGGACGTTCTCCCTCCCGGCAATCTTCTGGGACACATCGCAGGTCCCAGAAGATTCCCCGGCCATCGAGGAAGAGCAGCTGTCACTGCGGGGGTTCCCACACTTGTGATGCCGAGGCGAGGAAAAGAACCGAATGTTTGGGCGGCCGCATCGCTGGATCCTGGGACAGGCGAGTGTGTGTTTGTTAAAAGTCAGCAGATACACTTTTTTGTGGCTTCTGACTTTTATTAAACACAAAAACGGCTGGGACTCTGTTTTAACAACCGATGGCTGATCAGCTGTCAGCGGGCTTCCCCACTGACAGCTGAAATGTAAAGAAAAGAATTCTGGCAATAAAAAAATTCTAAAAAAAACAGTGTGGGTCCCCCCCCCCAACATCTATATCACACTCTTATCCAAGAATGCAGACCAGGAAAGGGGAAGGGGCGAGCGAGTGCCCCCCCCCTCCTGAACCATTCCAGGCCACATGCCCTCAACGTGGTAGAGTCTGCCCCCACCCACAGCACCTTATCCTGATGTTCCCCTTAAAATCCATACCAGGCACTTCAGGGGCTTTTTTTTTTTTTTTTTTTTTTTTTTTAATCTTTCATTGCCGGAATTCTTTTGTGCACATTTCAGCTTTCAGTGGGGAAGCCGCTGACAGATTATGAGTCACCGGTCATTAAAGATGCGGAGGCCGGATTCCCGGCCCGCTCCTTAACAAACAGCTATTCTGCACAAACAATTCGAATCGTTCGATCATTTTTCAACCGTTCCGAATTCGTATTGTTCCCAAAAATTTAGAATTTGTTAGAAAACGAATAAACTAAATGAATCAATGTAACTAAATTATTAACATAACAAATCAAATTTTTCCGTTCTGCACATGTCTGTGCTATATATTTCATCAAGTTAAAACTCCAACAAGTTTGATTTTGTATTTAGATTATGCCAGATTAGAAGGATCTTCCCCCCCGTTTTTTTTTTTTTGTTGCTAATTTATACCACTCTATGCCTGGTATAATCCATTACAATTAATAGCCGAGTTTGGCAAAGGAGCACTGCCCAAGGGCCCCATGCCACTAAGGGGCCCCATCAGGGTTGCCAGCCTCAAAAAAAAAAACAGGGACAGTATGTAAAAATCTGTGTTTTTAAAAAAATCCCAAGATTATAGCTGCCCCGCCTCTCCAGTACCTTTTCAGTGTGTGTATGTGTATTCTGTGTGTGTATACTGTGTGTCTGTGTGTGTATAATGTATGTGTGTGTGTATACTGTGTGGTCCCATAATCACCTATTGCCCGGGGGCCCCATAATCTCCTATTGCCCGGGGGCCCCATGAGTTGTCAGTCCGCCCCTGCCTCTGGGTGTCATGCTTGTGGCTGTCAGAGTCTTGCTATGCCTCGTGGGACTTGTAGTTCTGCAACAGCTGGAGGACCGCTAATTGCATATCCCTGCCCTAAGAATTACATTCCCAGCGACCTTGTGAAGAGCTGCAGGATGACTGCCTTCAGGAGATTACAGAAAACTCAGGTTAGCTAAACTGAGTAGACTTTGGGACTTTAGTACATTGGCAATATTTGACTCATGTACTTAACCTCATCCGACCTGTTACATGCGAATATAACCTCTGACTAACCCTGGACGCACACTGGCGTTTCTGCAGAGTATTGGCTGCAGATAATCGGCCAGTTTGTAGGCGGCCATAGCACATAGAGCGTTGCTTCCTCCAGAGGTGGCAATTAGCCATCACTGAAAGTACAAAACCAGCCATGGTCATTGGGCTGTCTGTATTTAGACTGAGTAGTCCACTGACTGGCTTCACTTGTTGCTTGGAATAGCTCAAGTACTATAGGGCCACACATTAACTAAATGACTACGCCACCAGCATCACAGCATTTCTTTAACTTTTATTTCTTGATCCTAGTCGCTGTATGTGCCAGGTGGAGAACCCTACCTGCCGGGACCAGCCATTCACCATTGTCCACAGACACATGGACATCCTCTCCAACAGCCGGGTTCCTTCAGATATCTTCCAGATGCAAGCCACCAGCCGCTACCCTGGAGTCTACTACATCTTTCAGATCAAATCTGGAAACGAGGGGAGAGAATTCTACATGAGGGTAAGAGAAGAATAGAAGATTACACATGAAAACACCAAATTTTTCCATACATATCACATCCTCGACGTGACCGACCACTGGACATGGTCATATTACAATTCTATTACACTCTATACATAAAACACTACAACCCCCAACATGACCAACCACTAGACACCATCGTAATACAATTCTATTACACTCTATACATAGAACACGACATGTCCAACATGGCCGATCACCGGACACCATCATTGTACAATTCTATTACAATCTATACATAGAACTACACTCCCCAACGTGATCTACCACTGGACACGATTATAAAACCATTCTATTACACTCTATACATAGAACACTACACTCCCTACATGTAAAATATAGGAAACTAAAGCGCTGAAATGATTGAACCTATGTGAACTTAAACGGTACCTTCATGAAAACAG
Source organism: Aquarana catesbeiana (assembly GCF_042186555.1). Taxonomy (NCBI): domain Eukaryota; kingdom Metazoa; phylum Chordata; class Amphibia; order Anura; family Ranidae; genus Aquarana; species Aquarana catesbeiana. Next base: position 19,478,344 of record NC_133336.1, read on the forward strand.
CTGCAAACAATATAAGTGCTCCCACACTAAAAAATTGAGTAAAAAATGTGAACGATTGGTGCGCTATTATCAAAGAACAAAATTAAAATAAATTTAAAAAAATACACAGTGCTGTTTAAATAAATTGATAAGTGCAATGTGAATGTATGTGCAATAAAAAATATATATTAGTATGTTAAGTTAAATGAACACCTCCATGTGTAACTTTAAATGGCAAGAAAAATGGGTATTAACCTCCAAATATGCCCGCTGACAAGATGTTGGATTCAATGAAAAACACACTGCTAATGGATGTTAATATGCCCTTCCAAATGATCTTGGCACAAGAAATCTCTATGTAGAAAAACTTTGTATGCTGCACATACATATGCCGATCACTTAATTCAATCAGTGGTTTAAGTAGTGAAAAAAAAAACAAAACCTCCACCCCTCAGGTTCCTCGTTCGCTCCTAGAATGTCCTTTTCTCAATCCCCAAGCTCTGGTAGCTGTTATTGTTGTCCTAGGATGCCGATCTCAAACGAGAAAAAAGGAAACAAACTCATCGCGCAACACTGTGGCAAACAAACTGTTCGGGTAAGTAACAACAGATCCACTCACATGTATCCAGCTTCAACTAAGCGTGTATAATCAGTCAGGCTCGTGGACCACTCGTGGACTCACAAGCATACTCCTCCTCACTTCACCTCCGTGCTATTCCGAGCATTGGGGTGACGTCACTGGCTCCTCCGAGGAGCCAGTGACGTCACCCCAATGCTCGGAATAGCACGGAGGTGAAGTGAGGAGGAGTATGCTTGTGAGTCCACGAGTCTGGCTGATTATACACGCTTAGTTGAAGCTGGATACATGTGAGTGGATCTGTTGTTACTGGACAAGGGCGTTTTAATGGAATGTGGAAGCCCCCTTTAATAAGGGGGTCCCCAGATCCCCCCCCATGTGAATGAGTATGAGGAGGGGGGCAGCTCTTTAACAACTGCAAGTTTTCACTACTAGCGCATGTGGTATTATTGTAGCGTTTTGTAGTGAATTACAAACATTTTTTGGGGAAAATGCTATGAGCTATAAAACAGCTGATCTTAAAGCGGTAGATAATGCTCTGTGAATTAAACCCAGTGTCTTGTATGTGCACTGCCAAAAAAAATGTGTTCATTTTCGTTTCATTTGTTTTTTTTAGTATTTTTTTTTTAGTTTTTTGGGTCATCCATTATGATCGCAATTAGTAAATTCGCACATTCGTAAATTAGAAAATTTGTATATTCGTAAATTTGTACATTCGTAAATTAGAAAATTCGGAGATTCAAAAACCCGAAAATTAGAAAATCTGAAACAGTAACTATTAAATTATAGGTATTGTCATTTCCTTTCAAATTTGGCTGTCAGTGATAGTAACAAATACAAATTTATCTGAAGTTACGAATTATCCAAAATAATGAATGCTGCATCTAAACAAATGGAATGGAACAAATTAACAATAATAATAATAATAAAAAGATGTATTATTATTGTTATTTATTATTATTAATTCATTATGTTCCATTCGCTTGGATATGGCATTCGTTATTTCGGATAAATTTGTATTTGTTACGTTCACTAACAGCCAAATTTGAAAGGAAATTACAATACCTATAATTTAATAGTAATAGTTAAGTTATTAGTTAAGTGTTCTTGCATAGCAAGACCACTTACTGTTATCTCACATATATATTATTCTTATTATTATAGCCAAATTTACCACCCTAACTCCTCCCACAGTTTTTACACTACATAGACAAGTAATATACCGAAACGTGCGGATTGTTCCCGAATGGTGTACTATTATTTTGTGGAGCATTTCGCCGAATGGTTCACGAAATATCGTCATTTTTGCGGCAAAATTGGTCCCATAGGAATGAATGGGGAAACTAGAGTGGGAGATGACAAAAGCTGAAAAATCAGAACATGATTTCTAAACTGCCGCCACTCCCTCATTTTCAAGCCCACTTACACAAATCTTATATCAAAACGTTCAGCTATCCCTGCTGCCACTAAACATGTCCACGGCTAAGCCATAGTCCTGATAGTTTTCACAATATGACCATTTGTTTGCAACTCACGCCGTCCATTGACATTCATTGAAACTACACTCTAGCCCCCTCCAAATTTGAAGGGCAATTTCTAAACTGCGACTGTGCCTCCATTTTTAATATTTCAGAGACATACTATGTATCAAAATCTAGGTCTGGGTCTTGTGATTCTCACAATATAAATATCTTCGCTGTAGGATGTATAGTTTTTAAAATACGGCCATTTGTTTAGAGGTCATTTCAGGAAATTTTAGCCATTAATCAGAGTGTACTGTTAGTGTTTGTTTTGTTGCCATGGTTACCAAAGCTTCTGTTATACACAGGGGGGAGGTGGCTGGAGCATCTCAGCTCTGATTACAGAGCCCGGGGGAGGGGACAGACACACCATGTACTGATTTATAATAGAGGAATATTATGGGGCAGTTTTGATGGGGTAATTCTGATGGGGCAGTTTTGATGAAGCAGTATTTGGGAAGCATAAACAGGGCATGAGCGTTGCTAGGAAACAGTGGTTGTAAACACAAGATGCTGAGACACTCCAAATGCATGTGACTTCATCTGCTAGACTTGATAATGCTTGTAGACTCCTCCCACAGTTTTCACACTACAGAGACAAGTAATATACCGAAACGAGCGGATTGTTCCCGATTGGTGTGTTATTACTTTGTGGAATGTTTTGCCGAATGGTCCACGAAATGACGTTTTTGCGGCGAAATTGGTCCCATAGGAATGAATGGCGAAATGTTCAAAACTAGAGTGGGAGGTGACAAAAGCTGACAACCCCATGATCAGCCAAAACATTATGACCACCCCATGATCAGCCAAAACATTATGACCGCCCCATGTAAAAAAAAAATATTTTTGAAAAAAAAAAATAATTTTTGAAAAAAGTAAAAAAATAATTTTTGAAGAAAAAAAAATCATTTTTGAAAAAAAAAAAATATTTTTGAAAAAAAAAAATATTTTTGAAAAAAAATTACTTTTAAAAAAAAAAATATTTTTGAAAAAAAAAAAAATATTTGAAAAAAAAATATTTTTGAAAAAAAAAATTATTTTTGAAAAAAAATTTAAAAAAAAATAATTTCGAAAAAAAAATTATTTTTGAAATAAAAATTCATTTTTGAAAAAAAAAATTACCTTTGAAAAAAAAATCATTTTTGAAAAAAAAAATTACTTTTGAAAAAAATGTTCAGCTCTTTCAGCGAATGATGGAACTTTTTTACTACTATTTATACTTGTTAAAAAGCTTAATATTTTAAAACTTTTCACAGTTACTCAAGCCACTCCACCCAGTTACTCCGCCCACTCCAGTTGTAGAGGCAAGAACACTTTCACAATTTCCCCAGAAATTGTAGCTTTTCTAGTTAATTATTATTTCAGATTTCAGATTTTACAAATTTACAAATTTACGAATTTACGAATGTACGAATTTACGAATGTACAAATTTACAAATTTATGAATTTACGAATATTCGGAAAAATTTGCTAAACGGGTTTTTGTTCATTCGGATATTTCCGAATTAACCAATTTGTTGAAATTCGTTAAAAAACGAATTCGGAACTAAATGAATTGCACATGTCTAGTGTCTTGTGCATTGCGCTGTGCTACGAATAAATACAGTGGGTATAGAAAAGAATCCCCCCTTCCCCATTTAAAAATAGCCATTTTGTTGCTTTGCAGCCTGAAATGAAGACGGGCAGTTTTTATTTTATCCGTATATACTCAGTGCAACTTATAACAAGTGAAAGCTATAACATCAACATGTCAGAAATTAAAAAAAAAAAATTCAAAAACAGAGTCACTGAGTTGGAAAAAGGATCGCCCCCCTTATGCCAGTATTTTGTTGAACCACCTTTTTGCTTTAATTCCAGTCTTCAGTCTGTTGGGATTTGTCTCTACTAACTTTGCACTTCTTTGAAATATTTGCTCGCTCTTCTTTGCAGAACTGTTCAAGTTCAGTTACATTTGATGGTGACCGTTTTGTGGACTGCAGTCTTCAAGTCATTTCATAGATTTTTTTTTTAATGGGGTTTAACCACTTCTGCTCCGGAAAGTTTTTCCTGACCAGGCCATTTTTTTGCGATACGGCACTGCGTTACTTTAACTGCCAATTGTGCGGTCGTGCGACACTGTACCCAAATAAAATTGATGTCCTTTTTTCCCCCCACAAATAGAGCTTTCTTTTGGTGGTATTTGATCACCTCTGCGTTTTTTATCTTTTGCGCTAAAAACAAAAAAAAAAGCGCCAATTTTGGATAAAAAACAATATTTTTTATTTTCTGCTATAAAACATTCCGAATAAATAAAGAATGTAAAAAAATCTAATTTCTTCATGAATTTAGGCCAAATATATATTCTGCTACATATTTTTGGAAAAATAAAATCCCAATAAGCGTATATTGATTGGTTTGAGTGAAAATGATAGCGTCCAATAACTATGGGATATATTTAGGGACTTTTTTTTATTGTTTTTAGTAGTAATGGCGGTGATCAGCGATTTTTAGTGGGACTGCGAAATGGCGGTGGATAAATTGGACACTAAGTGACACTTTTTGGGGACCCGTGGCACCAATACAATGATCAGTGCTAAAAAAAAAAAAATGCACTCATCACTGTATAAATGACACGGGCAGGGAAGGGGTTAACATCAGGGTCAATCAAGGGGTTAAGTGTGTGCCTGGGAGGTGATTTCTAACTGTGGGGGGAGGGGGGGGGGCTGTTACACTGGAGGAAGTTTCGGCTTAGCTGAAACACAAAGATCTCTCCTTTTGCTCCCTGACAGATCAGCGATTTGCCTTGTTTACATAGGCACAGCGTTGATCCGTCTCTCCACAGAACGATCGGCGGGTCGAGGCGGCCATCGTGGCCGCTGGACCCACTGATTGGCTCCCGCTGTGTCCAATCACAGCGGGAGTGGCACTCCCCCTACACCACATGCACGAAATCGCGTAATTTGCGCACCTAGGCCGCCCTGCCACAGTATATGTATGTGGGACGGTCCGGAAGTGGTTAAAGTGGTTGTAAAGACAGAAGGTTTTAATGCATTCTATGCATTAAGATAAAAAAAAAAAAACTATGTGCAGCAGCCCCCCTAATACATACCTGAGCCCCATCTCAATCCAGCGACGTGCACGAGTGCCTTGGCCATCCGGGACTCTCCCTCCTGATTGCCAGAGACATAGCAGCGGCACCATTGGCTCTTGCTGCTGTCCATCAAAGCCAGTTAGCCAATTAGGAGAGAGGGCGGCGGAGTCGAGCCCCAGCTCCTTGTCTGAATGGGCACATGGTACTGCGGCTCGGGTGCCCCCATAGCAAGCTGCTTGCTGTGGGGGCACTCAACAGGAGGGAAGGAGCTTTGGCAGGGGACCTGAGAAGAGGAGGATCTGGGCTGCTTTGTGCAAAACCATCACACAGAGCAGGTACAGTGCCTTGAAAAAGTATTCATACCCCTTGAAATTTTCCACATTTTGTCATGTTACAACCAAAAACGTAAATGTATTTTATTGAGATTTTATGTGATAGACCAACACAAAGTGGAGCATAATTGTGAAGTGGAAGGAAAATGATAAATGGTTTTCATTTTTTTTTTTTTTTTTTTACAAATATCTGAAAAGTGTGGTGTACATTTGCATTCAGTCCCCTTTACTCTGATACCCCTAACTAAAATCTAGTGAAACCAATTGCCTTCAGAGGTCACCTAATTACTGAAGAGAGTTCACCTGTGTGTAATTTAATCTCAGTATAAATACAGCTGTTCTATGAAGCCCTCAGAGGTTTGTTAGAGAACCTTAGTGAACAGCATCACGAAGCCCAAGGAACACACCAGACAGGTCAGGGATGAAGTTGTGGGGAAGTTTAAAGCAGGGTTAGGTTATAAAAAAAATACCCCAAGCTTTGAACATCTCACGGAGCTCTGTTCAATCCATCACCCGAAAATGGAAAGAGTATGGCACAACTGCAAACCTACCAAGACATGGCCGTCCACCTAAACTGACCAGCCGGGCAAGGAGAGCATTCATCAGAGAAGCAGCCAAGAGGTCCATGGTAACTCTGGAGGAGCTGCAGAGATCCACAGCTCAGGTGGGAGAATCTGTCCACAAGACAACTATTAGTCGTGTTCTCCACAAATCTGTCCTTTATGGAAGAGTGACAAGAAGAAAGACATTGGTGAAAGAAAGTCATAAGAAGTCCTGTTTGCAGTTTGTGAGAAGCCATGTGGGGGACACAACAAACATGTGGAAGAAGGTGCTCTTGTTAGACGAGACCAAAACTTAACTTTTTGGCTTAAAAGCAAAACGCTATGTGTGGTGGAAAACTAACACTGCACATCACCCTGAACACACCATCCCCACCGTGAAACATGGTGGTGGCAGCATCATGTTATGGGGATGCTTTTCTTCAGCAGGGACAGGGAAGCTGGTCAGAGTTGATGGGAAGATGGGTGAAAACAAATACAGGGCAGTCTTAGAAGAAAACCTGTTAAGAGTCTGCAAAAGACTTGAGACTGGGGCGGAGGTTCACCTTCCAGCAGGACAACGACCCTAAACATACAGCCAGAGCTACAATGGAATGGTTTAGATCAAAGCATATTCATGTGTTAGAATGGCCCAGTCAAAGTCCAGACCTAAATCTCATTGAGAATCTGTGGCAAGACTTGAAAGTTGCTGTTCACAGACTCTTTTGAAAACCATTTATCATTTTCCTTCCACTTCACAATTATGTGTCACTTTGTGTTGGTCTATCACATAAAATCCCAATAAAATACATTTATGTTTTTGGTTGTAACATGACAAAATGTGGAAAATTTCAAGGGGTATGAATACTTTTTCAAGGCACAGCAAGTCATTCATTTTGAAGGGGCTGCCTAATGCAGTGTGCTGCAATGCATGCAAATGTGTGTGCTGCAGATCACTATGTTGTGGTGCAAATGGGATCCTAAATATACATTTTCCAAACTGGTTACAAGATAACGCCTACCATGACCTCCTTATTATCAGCCCTCTTTTCTGTAAACTTTTAACCTGTCCGTATAAGTAATGGATTTTCCATGCATTCGGAGTTTACTATATTAGTACGAGCACACAGTGCGTGACAGGCAGAGAAGCGGATTTTTATAGATCAGTAAATAAATGCTGTTTGGACGGCAACTGTTCACAGCCTGATATGCCGCAGTATGTTGGCAATAAACCACCTTGACATCTTATACTGTGTGTATATATAGAGACTTTGTGTATACAGTATGATATATAGAGTTGTGTACAGGAGAATGGGGACCTTGGGCAAACATCATGTTTTGTTGTTTTTCTTGGTTAACTACTTGACCTCCGGAAGATTTACCCCTCTTCCTGACCAGGCCATTTTTGC